>NW_008796115.1:873372-889942 GCF_000699145.1 Aptenodytes forsteri
CTGGGGGGGAGTGAGCGAGCGGCTGTGTGGTGCTTAGTTGCTGGCTGGAGTTAAACCACGACACATACAAAAGTCCAAGATTAAATCAGTTCCTGTATCTTGATCCCTGGCCAGAGGAATGTTGTTATTTACAACATCTATATTGCTTCAAGGGGAGGCCAGTTGGCTTGAACACAGACTTTCTAATCTAAAACATCTTCAGGAACTAGAAAGATCATCTGTCAAGTCTAAGAGACCCTAAATTTAATCTTTGTTTGAATGTTTATTAACATCCTCAGTGTGACTTCATTGACTGTAACAGAATCATGCCAACTTACAACAGCTGAAGACAGGCATTACACTTTTTGTAGTACTAGCCTGTAGCCAGCATCAGCCTCTACAGTCTGCAATCATATAAACAGAATAAAGGATGAGAGGAAAAAAAGAATTGCAGACAAGATGCCCTGGTAGCGTATGGCACTCTTTCCGTAGTCAGCAGTATGCAAAATCCCACTTGGAGAAAAGGAACTGTCCTGCCACATCCTTTAAAGATGTGCATGTATCTTGGTATGCACTTCCTCCTGTAAATTAAAAAAAAATTACATGCACTTATTGTGAGCAAGCTCTTTCTTCAAGGCAAGCCAA
The DNA here is from genome assembly GCF_000699145.1 of Aptenodytes forsteri. Classification (NCBI taxonomy): domain Eukaryota; kingdom Metazoa; phylum Chordata; class Aves; order Sphenisciformes; family Spheniscidae; genus Aptenodytes; species Aptenodytes forsteri. The sequence goes on from NW_008796115.1 coordinate 873,997, forward strand.
TGTCTTCACGGCCACCCTACACATCTATGAAAGCTACTTCTCTGAACTCCTGGTGCAGGTGCTGCTTCCTTTCGACAGCAGCAGGATGAGTGCCTGGCTGACATTTTAGCTTTCTGGTCCCAACAAAGCTCTCCACCACTCAGTCTCTTCTTTCAGACCAAATCCCTGCTCCTATGCCCATAAAAATTTCAACTTCTTCCCAAGCCTGAAAGTCTGTTCTCCACAGAAGGACTTTAAAAGCTTGCTATTTACTGAGTGAATGATGGCATACAGAAATAATGACCAATGGGAATCAATTAGGTCAAGTACTTTTAACTTTATCTTTGTGAGGATGGAAGCTGGAATTGCTTTTAAAACAAAACAAAACAAAAAAAGTCTTGCCAAATTTGCTTTTTCCTGTTCCCCAAATTATTTCAAGCAACTATCTCAGGAACTTTCTAATCACTAGAAATATCGATTTGAAAAATACTTATTTTCTCCAAACATACTACAACTGTAAGTTATAATGGTTCCATGATTCAATTTTTCTCCAACTGTACATGTACATTTTCTTATTTTCTAATAAATCCATTTTAACAAGAGAAGATCTTAGACTTGGCCATTTTAGAACAATTGTTAAGTTTCCTTCCAGTTATGACATGCCTATTTTTCTCCTATGCTCTCTGTTTTAACCTGCAAACAGACTTTTACATGTCTCTCTACAATTCTGGTTGGTATTAACTTGTTCATGACACTGTTCTAGAAATGCTGTAAGTTTTTGCCATTTATGCTGCACCCTTTTTTAACCAGTAATCATTAGTAATGAACCATGGCAGTAGGCCAAAGCTGCTTAAATGCAGTAGGGTATATATGTCAAGATATTTAAATGCAGTAAGAAGAGCTTAAATTTCATATTTCCTTGAATAAAAATGTAAGCAAGCTAGTTGCTTTACTTCTAGTTGAATCCAAATCAACAACAGGAATTTCTGATACAGGGTTTTTATTTTAGCATTTTGATCTGTTATTTTTTCTTCTCAGAATTTTACCAAGTTCTCCATTAAACATCATGTTATGTATATGCACAATCATGCCTGGTGACACATGTTCATGGACACACCATACAGAAATGCTTGCTCACACAAAAACCTCTCTGCTCTCAGCACACTTCACATATCTTCTTTCTGCCTCATTTTCGTCATTTGTAAGATAAACAAGACCATCTCACTTTCTCGTGCAATTTGAAAATTAATTAGCATTTATAAAGTTCTTTCACTTTGCAACAGGAGTTTCAGGAGGTGTTACTGACTCCACAAAACAAGATATCACTAACACCTACAACTGTGTCAGTGAATTACAACTCCCTGCTCTGTTTTAGATGTTGAACACTAACGGTTGCAGAAGTAACACAGAAATTCATATCTGGCAGGTGAAATGCCTTTCAGTTCCAATTTTACAAAGTTATACTACAATCATGTAGGTCTGACTTTTTTTTTTATGCATCTTCTATTCAGGTAAAAAAAAATATTGTATGTTCACTGAGAGAATCTGGTTTCTTACAAAGTTAAAAACTCATTATTACCTTCGAAGAGGTATAAATTCTAACTTAATTAATAAACTTTCACTGTCTGTCTTACGCAAGAGTTAGAGACTGCCTCCAGAACAGCACTGCTCCTCATGCGATTCAGAGTGACATTACATGGGAGACAGATGAATGTCTGTCCCCACCTCTTCCAGTCTTACACAGCGTTGCTTTTTTAATTGCTAGACTCCTATACAGAGGCCTCTAATTTCTCATATAATCTGCATGTGTGCATGAACTTTGCAAGCCACCGGCAAAACTGTTCTATTTGTGGCACTAATTATGAGAGATACATTTAGAGGAGTTTTAACCGTGTAAGATAACTGCTTTACAAGCAAAATAAAATGCAAAATGTGTTTATGAAACCAAGTCTTTTGAAGTTCATGTCAGCAGATGGCTGCTGGGGGGGGAAATGGCAGAACAGCCTACAGATTTTTACAAAAATAGTTTCGTAGGGTCTTAGTTCTGAACAACTCATGGTTCACATACCTCCTTCACTGTCCAGTCTCATGGAGACACAGGCAAGCCTGGCTTTAGATGGTTAGGGTTCACTCATACTGTTTGCCAGATCAATAAAACAGTACAGTGAACTAGAAACCATCTTAATGCAAAAAACACACATTACAGTCAGGAAAACAAATCTTCCTGAAGACTTCTTTTCAGTCAGAGCTATAATCATACGAGTGAAAATATAAAATAAGAATGGAGACCAAAGCAACTATTCTACACTACAAAAAGGTCTGCCTGCCTAGACCAAGACAGAAATGGATGTTCAGGTAACTGAAGTTCAAGTAAAATGAAGCCTCTGAGAATCCAGTAAAAATTATTTCTGCAAAGCTGAGCTGGCACTCTAGAGTTAATTAAACATGGCCAATGAATTAGTGACGTAGTTCAGTAATTACTTGCTTATCATGTAAGTGCTAGTCTATTATTTGTCGCAAAATTCAACACATCACAAACCATGCCTGATAAAGTCTGCTGATACACAACTGGGGAGAGAAAGGGCTCACATACAACTTTTTTTAGTACATGTGAGAGACACAGAGACAAACCACTACTGGTTCATAGATGCAACTGAAATCCCAAACGATGCCATTTCCAGAATTTTTGACGGTGAAGCAGTGGCTCATACAGAATTCCTTTAAAAATAACTCTATTAGCATTGCATGTCTGGGGAACACCTAGAACATGAAGGCTGCTACTGCTTGGGTCTTAACTGCTATGGCTGTAATCATGTTAAACACCAATAAAAACTATGCAAAAATGAGGGAAACGTCTGCTGATAACACTATTGTTACGTAACAGACATCACACTCCCAAACTAATATCACAAATGCCAGCTTCAAATACTTACAAGGATTTAGCACAGTATTTGGTAAGTCAGTCAACTGGGTCTTGAGTACTGAAAAAATGAACTCAGGAATAGGTTCTTAGCTTTCAGCTATGTTTTACAGTTTGCATGTAGAATAAAAGTATGAATTTAACTTGGCTTCTAAATCCAAAATTTTCCTCCCTTGGATTCCTACTTGCAATATTAATCTATCTGAAATGCTTTTCCTATAACAGAGGTCAAATTACATAAGTTTTGAGCAGTTCCAGATACTCTGCTTATTTAGGGAGTTACTAAAAGATTAAAATTATTGCATTTAACTTCGACATATAATTTGAAGCTGCACTACTTTATTTGCTAGTTAAATAGCATTTTGCCCCACTCTAGAGACTAAATTCACCACAGAGCAGAGAATTCTTACCACTTCATAAATATCCTGTTAACAGCTAAACTATGACCTAGGTAAGACACCAAATCACAAAACAGAACATTAAATCAACTAAACTCGTTTTTGTTAAAGCAGCAAAACAAACTGTGGCCTTTTCAGAAGGGAGGGGAACCCTGATGGTGGAGAGAATGACGACTAATAGTCTAAATGAAAGTATTGGCTTTTTTCTCTTGGGACTCAGGAAGGATCCTTTCCAAATCATGGTTTTAAAATAAAGACATTTGGAGGTCTCAAGTCTTGGTCCCTTTTGGACACTCATCAAAATCCCTAAACCACCACATATTTTAGAAAAACTTGGCAGTCTCTGCACAGAAAAGCCCAGGACTGACCTAACTGACTCAGAATTACCAAAGAGAGTGGTTTCATCAGTTCAAAGGGGGAAAAAAAAGAAAAAAAAGGAAAAAGAAAAAAAAAACAAACACACTAGGAAAAACAGCACAAAGAAAAAAAAAACCACAAAGGGCTTCCATACATCAGACATGCGCAAAGATAAAGGAGGTCATAATTTTCAGTATTTTATAACTATAGTTTTGAGCTGAAGAAAAAAAAGCATGCGTATTTTCCTAAATAAGCAGAGTCCACTATTGTTTCTACACTATTATGGCTCTCAAAGTAACAGGACCTGTAGATGGTAAAATCGGCAATGACTTCCTTCATGTCTCTATCCACCTTTCAACCTGGGCAAGGTATTTGAAATATCCAACCACCATAGCAGACAAAACTTCACCTCCCTTCTTTTTCTTAAATAAAACTTGCTGTACAACCCATGGTGAAAGACACGGCCATTGCTTGCATTATATGTCCTGAAGAAGAAAAAAGTAGCCACAGTATAAGGCAGGACTTTCCCAAGCACAGCAGGGTGCTATGTTCAATACCCATACCGCCAGCCACATTGGCAGGGCAGCAGCAGAAGTTTCTAATTCTCTGCCAGTCCGCGCTCATGAGCACGTTAGCCTCCCCTATACTTGCTATCACACATTCTCACAACCCTCGCCCCACTTCCACACTCCACAGACATTTAGTTTCTTCATAAACTGGATCACAGTCCAGCTCCTCTGCTCAGACAAGCCCATCCACCCCAGCCTGCTCCCACCTCGTTGGAGCTGTGCTCCCCATCTCACCCTTTCCTGGCCTTACTCTTCCATCCCATGCAAAAAAAGTACAGATGCTGATAGCAGCAGTTTCTCAGACAATATCGGTTATGAAGGAGCATGCTAATGGCTCAGTTAGTCACAGAAAACCATCTGTTTGGAAGTATTTTTCCTACCTGCTGTTCAGGCATTTTTTTTCCAGACAGCTAGAAACAGCCACTGTAGATCACTGTGAAGTACTTCTTACCATTGGTAGGCAACCACAGCATATTTGTGCATTCCTAAGGTCTAAAGTGCTAGGTAATGGGCAAAGAATTAGTCAGAAAGAAAAAAAAAAAAAAAAGAAAGAAAAAACCCCCAAGTGTCAGAACAAAATACGCTGTAGGGAAAAAAATAAAATCATAAGAACAGAAAAGTAAAATGAAGGAAGAAGACAGGATGATGGGAGTTATAGGAACTGAGGACAACCCTGTAGAGACAATGACAAGTGCACATATTTATTCTTACATTACTTCTACAATTCTAAACCCTATTATTTCAGATAAATATTAATGCTTAAAATTGAAATTATACCATATGCTCCCAAATGTATAGTAGTTTTAGTTAATTGCCTTGGTCTTGCAACATGCAACTACTTACACAATATGGGATTTTAAAGAGCAAAAGAAGCAGGAAAACATTAACCAGTATGAGATTAAAGAATGCAATTTTAATCCATTAAATTGACACAGACATGGTATTAAGACAGAAAGAGAAACTATCATTTGCAAAAAGTTTTCTGTGAACTTTGTCTGAACTCAGAAAAAAACCAAAACAACTGAATCTTTGAAAATACTCAGATTTGAATTCTGCCTTTCAAATTTATGAATCTCATTCTCTGGTACAGTATGACAACATACCTTACCAGAGTTACAGAAAGTTAAGTTACAGAAAGGCAAGTTCTTTAAGAAGAAACCACAGAAGCAGAGATTTAGACATGTCACAAGAGTTTCTGCTGAGAAAGTTTAGCTCCCAAGGACCATAATATGACAGCTCCTATCCTGCACTGAATGATAGCAAGAAGGTGAGGCACAAACAGGAAATGAAGGTGATGATTAGTTTTGGGGGGAACTGTCCCACATGACATTCTCATAGGTGAAATACGAAAAAATTATATAGAGGCAAATGCCAACTCATTAGAAAACCATAATGAGAGTTAACTCTCAGTAATTAACTGATATGATGGAGTTTCACCTCTATCCTGCACTGAATGATAGCAAGAAGGTGAGGCACAAACAGGAAATGAAGGTGATGATTAGTTTTGGGGGGAACTGTCCCACATGACATTCTCATAGGTGAAATACGAAAAAATTATATAGAGGCAAATGCCAACTCATTAGAAAACCATAATGAGAGTTAACTCTCAGTAATTAACTGATATGATGGAGTTTCACAAGTTTCAGTGCTATGGATACCTACCTTACTGAACTCCACAGGCAACACCAAGGTGTTAGGTGTTGCCAATATTCTGATCTTGGCAAATGAAATAAAATGTCAGCAAAAAATGGAATGGAGAGGGTGGCAATAAAGATGCATAACCGAGTGAAGACAGGCAAAAGGTTTTGCGCTTAAACCATTGCACTGGTACCAAACGGGGACTTGGCAACAATTCTGCGTGAGAGATCTGGAGTAGATCAGAATTTGAGCAATGCCATCCTGCCACAGAACAGTCAGACATCACTCTGGGAAATAAAAACAACGTCATCTGGTAAATATAGGAAATAATCATCTTCCTTTAGCCAGTGCTGGTGCAGCCTGAGCTGGAATATGCCAGTTTTGGTCAGCACACTTCAAGAAAGATGTTTTGGAGCAAGTCCAGTGGGGAGGAATGAGCATGACCATGAGATTCAGAAAACATGATGTAAGAGGAAAGGCTGAGAAAACAGGAGGGGGAAGGGGGTGTCCCAAGGAGAGATGTCTACAAGGAAACAAGATAATTTTTGAAAAGTGTTTGTTTCAAAGTTTGAGGAACTATTTCAGAAGTCACCAAAAAAAAAAAAAAAAAAAAGTAAACCCAGGGGGAGGAGAAAACATGATGTAAGAGGAAAGGCTGAGAAAACAGGAGGGGGAAGGGGGTGTCCCAAGGAGAGATGTCTACAAGGAAACAAGATAATTTTTGAAAAGTGTTTGTTTCAAAGTTTGAGGAACTATTTCAGAAGAGTCACAAAAAAAAAAAAAAAAAGTACAGCTACAAGGGGTAGAGGAATAAACTGTAAGAGGAAGTAATGCACTTAAACTACAACCAAGTGTACGTAAGCACTAAACCTGCATGCTTGCCTGTGGAAGTCACTGAACTTCCGTTCCTGTCACCTCTTGAGAATAGGTTATGCCAGCTACAGGTGATTCTACCTCGAAGAACAGATAATCTGACCTCTCAAGGTCTTTCAGCTACAAGGGGTAGAGGAATAAACTGTAAGAGGAAGTAATGCACTTAAACTACAACCAAGTGTACGTAAGCACTAAACCTGCATGCTTGCCTGTGGAAGTCACTGAACTTCCGTTCCTGTCACCTCTTGAGAATAGGTTATGCCAGCTACAGGTGATTCTACCTCGAAGAACAGATAATCTGACCTCTCAAGGTCTTTTCTGACCATTTTTTCCCCAGTCATACTGTGGTTACAGAAGATCTTCAGCTTCCTAGAAAATGTAACAGATGTAAAGACACTTGAAGAATTTCTACAGAGCCTAACACCACAGTACTGAGGTTTGATTTTTCTCTGTTTATTTCTAGAAACAATAAATCACATGCCAATGGCCAGCACAAACAAAGATGACGTTTCAGGTATTTCACCGATCACTAAAGATTTGTCTGCAGGAAAAAGTTACTACATCTAGTTTACTCTGTGGTTTCACACTGAACTAGTACTTTCTAATAACCACCTCCGCGGGCACAGTAAGTGTTCAGTACATGTGAGGTAACACTTTCCACTTTTTGTAATTCTGAAAATGCACTGTAAATTGACACCTTTGCTTTTTGCAGTCCTTTCCTGTGTAAACACATCCTCCCCAGGTTCCAGAATCAAAACTGCTCCTAGCTTTAAATTTGGCCTTTGGATTACAAACCAGGATAACTTCAGGAATCTGCCTTTCCTAACTCTACATGCTCGTCTTTGACTGGCATGATCCTCTTCAAAGCATTTTCTACACTTGATATGTTTAAATAACACATTGACAAAAATATGCGTATTTTTCTCAAGAGCAACATTATCCAAAAGCTCTCTAGACATAAAATTTGAAAGAAATGCGGGGGTTTTTTTCTTGTTGCTTTGAAAACCACAGTATCATGAACTTTGTCACAGATTCTCAGTTACCACTGTTAGGGAACAGATTTCTGAATCCTATTTCTACATTGACACAGAGAGAACAAGATAAATGTGAGATCAGCTTTAGAAAAACAGGTTGAATTACTATCTACAATTTCAGATATTAATATCCAAATTCACTGAGTTTGCAAAACCAAGCATAAAGAACAGACTCACCCCCTCAAGATATTTATTAACTACTGCTTCTGGTCTGGCTGGAAATACTTTAAAAAAAAAAAAATCAATTTGTTGCATTAAATTGCTTCCAGGCAGAGCTAGGAAGCACAGTTATTTTTAAAATTAAAACAACAGCAGATATATTTTCCTCATGTAGGTTTGGTTCAGATCCTGTTCAAGCTTGTAATTTTATCTACATAATACCACTTTCCCGTTTGTAAGGGATTCTGGTCTATCATGAAAGAAGCCATCATTAACCACCACTATAACTACAATTTTTAAAATAGTTTTTTATGTTTAAGCTCACCCTTCAGCTATTGAGTTCCTAAGGTACCACAAATGATTTTTATTTCCCATTCCCCAGTAAAGGAATTTCTTATATTAACATAATTCACTGGTTTCTCTGTCATAGACTCCTCCCCTTTTTTTCTTTTCAACTTTATGAGAAAAATGTTTCACGTCTGTTCTAAAGAAGCATGATTTGTGTTTCTCAACAGAAAGTTGTAAGATTTAAAAGAGTAATTACGGCTAGATGCTACAAGACCCTTGTTATTTTCAACTTAGAATATTCAAATATTCAAATAGCACACTGAAAGCTTTGATAGATCTTTAGAACCTTCGCAAAATTCTCCTTTTGTCCATTTCATTGTTTGTTGTACCAAAAAGTCTCCCTTGTTTTATTAACACATTTCATTTCAAAAGATCATTCATTCTTACATAGTACAATGCAATACAAAATTCACTGTAATCCTAAAATTCAGCTTAAACAACTGCTGGAGATTCAACTGCTCAAACACAAAGAGAAATGACAAAGAGTATTTGTGGTGAGAATAACTACCTCACAACTAATTAAACACTTGTTTGCAGACTAGACTTTCGAGGCAGGTGAGATTTTTCTTACTTAAACTGCACAGGTTCGGCTCAGCCCTGCAGAATCCAAATCTCAGACAGCCATCAGTTATAACGACACTGTGAAAGTGTCTCTAAAATTTCTAGCCCACACAATTATGTTAATATTTCTGCATATCACATTTTCTATCTCTGAGAGTATAGTCCCACGGCAATTTAAGCTACTCTGTGCTAGGGCGGCCATGTGCTCCCCTTCCCAGCCCTCCAGCCACCCAGTCTGGCCCCTTCCCCGCGCCAGCACTGGTGCTCCTGGGGACAGGAGTTAAGCCTAGCCAGCACCGAGTTGGATTTTGCAGGGTTAGTTTTTGTCCAGTCAGCTCTCGGATATACAGTCCGGGTAGTTTTGCATTACTTGGTAATTACACCTCAGGGGAGGCACACCACAACTTTTTATAAAGAAATATGCTTCTCTCATATATCAGCAAAATGTGAAAACAAACACACATTTAGAATCAGAACAGAATTGTTACTGCCTGAAATAAAAGAGTATACAATATTATATTTGGGTTATCTATCTAAAATCTGTTGGCATAGCCTTCATTTGCCTTTTTATGCTTTTGGTTTTTCGAGAGAGAGAAAGTTTACTATATACAGAAACATCACTGCCACATTATTAGCTCTAGTATTGTTGAGTTTTTTCTGTAACACAATTCTGCCATGTCACTTTTCTAAACTAGAAACAACCACAGTAAAACCATTTGTTAACTTATCTCCCAGAATATGCACTCTCTCATTTTAAACACTGCAAAATCTCGGCATTCTCTTTACGTTGCGTAACTTCTTGCTAAAACTTTACTATTATCAAGTATGCAGAAGATTTTATACATTGTAGGGGCCTCTTAAGATTTCAAAAAGTTTTGTTTATTATTGGTTTATACAAGAGATTCACAGAACTTGTTTTAAAGTAACTCAGCTGTTATAGTCCTGGGCTGTCAAGTAATACAATTCCCCCCCCCCCCATTTTCTGATCTTTCTCTGTTCAGCAAAACGTTTGATACACTCCTAAGAGTAATTTCTCATGCAAATCCAGACAAATCTGACTAATGTTTCTAGAACTGTCCTTCTTGGCTTTTTCCTTTCAGAGATGTCTTATTCTTCTAGTGTCAGACCTTTGCCTCATTTTCTCTTTCTCTGTTCAGCAAAACGTTTGATACACTCCTAAGAGTAATTTCTCATGCAAATCCAGACAAATCTGACTAATGTTTCTAGAACTGTCCTTCTTGGCTTTTTCCTTTCAGAGATGTCTTATTCTTCTAGTGTCAGACCTTTGTTCGTTCTACATCCAAAGGAACAAACCAGTGAGGTCCCACAACAGCTTCATCTGATCTAAGGTGGCACTGCTGTGACTCAGACCTCCTGTCCATCGGTGTGCAGCCCTTTCTGCCAGCACTGGTGATCCCACAGACAACTAATTTTATCATAGTACTCTCACATGGACTTACTGTACCAGTAACAGATTATTATTATTTATTTATCTACCTGTACCTTACTGGAAATCCAGGCATTGACCAGGATTTAGTCAATGATGTATTAAACAGCTTGCAACATGAGACAAATTTAAGACAGAGTATAGAGAGACACAGACAATAGTGACCAGCATGATAGCACACAATTAGCCTAACCTTTAAAGGAGGGATTTCTAGAGACAGGTTTTTTCAGATTTGCAGTTATTTATGGGAAGCTCCTACGAAGCATGAAGGAAGAAACTAGGAAAGTGTGTAACACAGACTGACACTGTGAGCAAAATGGAGATTCATTAATTCTGCTCTTGGAAGATGCTACTACTGCTACCAGTCCCATCCTCCTCCCACCTGCTCAGCAAAACTCTCTTGCCAAAGGCTACCAGCTGTAAGTGAGCTAGTGAAAGAGGTGACTTCCCTGCTAAATCCCAGCTTGGTAACAGTACTGCAGAAGTTACAGCCTCCTCTGGCCTATTGGCAGAGCTGCTCATGTGAGGGACCTCTGATCCACCAAACTCAGTATCAAGTGGGTTAGCTTAGACCAAGTGAACTGCAGGATTTTGCTGATGTTGCCTGAAACAGGTTGCTGACTGTCCACCCACTGCTCTGACAGGAAAGTTGGAAGGTGGTAACATCCCGTAGGAAGGAAATGATGAAGAGCTGGGGAGGGGGAAGGAGGTAACTTCTTTTAACAGTACTTTTAGATATGGATGATGCCTGGCCATGTGCAAGAAAAAAGTACAACAGTTAGAGCTTGTTAAGGGCCTTAGAAATGAAAGATTAATGTCTCACAAATAGAAATGTACATACAGAGTAATTTTAAGATCTTGCAGTGAAACACAGCTCAAATGCCTGAGCTGTGCTCTGACTTAATCTGCTCCTAAGATTTTTCTGTGCTGGTTATCTCTGCCCCAAACTTTGGTCTTCAAAAAAATCTTTTTTGTCTCCTTTACATCCAAGTTAGAGGCATGAGATCTAGCTATTCGGTTGTAGACAGGGAGGAAAGAAAGCTCCTCCGCTTGTGCAGGAGCCTACCAGTCTCATTAGTTTGCTTTGGGTAGAGTTCTGTGATTCCTCTTTTAGACTTACATACGATGAACTTATTTTTTGTTTACAGTTCATATGATATAGAAGAAGAGTGTTTCTGCCTAGTAGAAATCAGTTTTATTACTTACAACCATAGTTTTTATACTTTTTTCTTCCCTAAAGAAACAGGGATAAAATTCTTCCTGCCCTTTTGCTGTATGTTATCTGTGCCCTATCTACTCTATAATTGAATATGTGACTGCATTATTACTTTGGTAAGGAATTAGTCCTTTGATAGTTTGATTTATGATTCTACTAGACAGTTGTGTATGTTGTTTTGAAAAGTAAGACTTCACAATTTTAGGAGAACTCTAACAGAATTTACCCTCTCTTTAAACAACCAGTCAAGTCATTCTACTTACATACACAATACCATGGAAAAAATAATGTTAAGGCATCAAACTACCAACAGCAAGGAAAATCATTTATAGAAGCCACTTCATCTTGAAATAATACTTACCAGATGAACTGTTAAATGAACAGTCTAGAGCAGTGTTGATGAGGACAAGGGGCAATAACCTGGAGTTACAGAATGTTTATGCTGCTCATATAAAAGGAAGTGTCCAACAGAGCAATTAGAAGACAGAAATCTAAGTTCAGTAGAGGTTTCATAGATACGACAATATACACATGGGGATTTTTCTTTCAAGAAAGAATATCAAACGTATGTTTGTTGTTTCTCTTTAAAGTTCACGTCACCTGAAGTGGAAGTATCAAATCTAAAAGGTACTTAGATGCATGTCTCCCATGTGAAATCAATGGAAAGTGCAGTGGGGACCCAATCTAATTTCGTGATTGGACTTACTCACACTTTAAAACTAGACACTAGCCAAAGTGGGGTCCCGAACAGTTCCCCACTGATTTCACTTTGCTGTTCCTGCAAGAAGTGCCCTCACAAAACACCTTCCTGTTGCTCCAGAAAAATCAATATAGTGGAAAAAGGAAAGGTCTTATCTCTTTTCATCGTGCTAATTCTCTGTTCACCTCTGCCCACATAGTCTTTCACTCCTGCAGAATCCTTTTTCCCTGTGATTACTTTCCAGCAGTCAGCTTGCTGATTTAGCTAAATAAACAAAGAGCTTCAGGTGCCCATGAAACTGCACCCTCGCAACCACACAACCTTTAGAGGATGTCAGTTGTCTCTGCTCTGGACTCAGAGGAAACAAGTACATAGGACCACACTCATTCTTCAAATGCCTTCTACTGAATCAGTAATTTGTGATATCCTTCTTCTTCCATCAGCTGTTGTATACCACACTTCTTCACCATCACAGACAGGCATGCATTGGGACAGCATATATAGCAAAACCAGAAAGCATCAATATAAATTAAGACTAACTCAATCAGCAGACAGCAGTACAGCCCCTTTGTTTCATGAAGCAGTGCGCACTATCGATACATGTGCACAACAGCTCATGCAGATACACACAAGCTAATTTTAAACCAGCTCACAAGCATGGAACTGTCTGTAGGATACCCACACTGCTTCTTCAACAGGCTTTGCAAACTGCTCAAGACCAGTGCTACCACCCTGTGAGCTAGCTAAGCCTAAGGTAGGTGGAATACACCTACTTACCGCCACCACAGTAACAGTGTACCATTAGTGAAATGCATTTCTACGGTGATTTCTTGTTTTCACTGAAATTACAATGCAGATTTGTTTGTGTTCTTAAACGAAAGCTTTTGTCCACTGCCAGTTAAAAGACAAAGTCATACTCTATAGCTAAGGGATCACCCTGACTTTTTGAAAAGTGTCCTTTGCCGCCATCAGAAAAGTCACATACAGCCATTTTTAGTTTCAAAAAAGATCACCGGCCGGCATCACTTGGAAAAGAAAGTGGAAATCCTTTCCCAGACTAGCTGAGGAGGACAAAGACATGTAAAAAGAAAAAGGCTGGTTGTGAGTCAAGTCTGTGGAGAACATCAGAAAAACTATCTAGCAGGCTGTTTGCAAATGAATATTGGTGCATGGCAAAGGCTTGGAAAAAGTAAATGCAAAAAGCTGGTAAGGGACATTTCACTTCAAACTACTTACACGTTTAGACAAAACCAAGAGGAAAGACAAATCATTTAAGTTAAATTGTTGTTTGTCCCGAATGTTTACTAGCAATGCTGCAGCAGTCTGCAGTATGAGTAACAATTAAGAGCAGGATTAACAAACAATGCATCTTCTTTCAGTGCAGCAAAACCCTGCCGTTCCTTTTCTTTGAAGCTTTAACTACTTTGTAGTCACTGGATTAGAAGACTTGAGGACTTGCATACTTTCCAGACATGCTGAGCCTAATGACAACTTCCTTTACAAAGCAACAGCCTCACAATGAATAAACAAACTTAAATAGCAAGCCGTCCTTTGCACAGAGAACATAGCGGCAGATGCTATAAATTAGCTGGAATACTGTAAGTAGCATTTCTTCCCTCCGAGCAACTGCACAACGCAACACAGAACATCTATAGAAAGATTTATCTATAAAAACCAAAGGAAGTTTGCAGGCAAAAGAAAAAATATTAAGCAATGTTCAAAATGATACAAAGAGGCTCTTTCAAATAAATTCTATCAAAAAGTATGATTAAAACCTTCAGATTCTGACAGCTTCTAGCTGACATTTTTATTGAATATAAAATGTGAATTTAAGACTCTGAAGATAAGCCATGAAGAGGACTCTACAAGTCTTCTATATAGAAGATTCTCGTAGTTATCAAACAAAACTCATTATTTATTACTGTTCTTTCCTTTTACATTTCATTCTCATTGGCTAGTGGGCTAAGACTGTCAGTTTTCTAATTAGTGGTCAAATATATTTCCATGTCAATGACAGTTCTGAAAGCTATTCACACCTTACACAAAGTGCAGTGAGTTTAGAAAAAAGATCAGCTTTCCTGCAAACAACTGGAAGCTCACTAAACAGGATTAATTTGCCTCGTCTGTCAACTGGTCCTTTTCTTCCTGCATCTTGCATTTCTATGCTGTTTACAGCAGAAAAGAGATTAAGGAGAAAACTGCAACTCCATTACAAATGCTTAACGTAATCAAGACACTCAAGGGGAAAAAAACATTTAGTGGCAACCCTTGACCCAAGGATAAACTTTGCCACTAAACCACGTAACGATTTAATTAACGCTAGAAAAGATTTGATTAAGGTTTGACCTAAAAATAGTTAATGTAGTCAATGTCATTTATTAGAAGCTGTGTGAAGACTTCTTGTATTCAAAGCTGTTATCGACTTTTACCAGGTGACCTATGTACAATTTCCAGAGCTGAACCTCATTTGTTAAAGTCCGGAGGGAGCTATAGCTAAATGTCATGCAACTTTAAAGATTCAAGCATTTTACAACTTTTTGTAGTTAGGCATTTGAAGGCATTCAGAAGTAATCTGTACTTGTATTCATTTCTTCACTAACATTGTGCTCTAAGAAATTAGGGGGTTTTCTTTATAAAACTAGGCAGAAGTTTACAAACTTGAGGGCTTGCAAAATCATAGCACAGAGTTACCATTATGTTTTCATACCCAGACATTCTGTTGACAGAATTTTTATTTTTTTTTTAAACAAAATGTTCTGCATACTTCACAAGTCACGTGAGTATTAACTTCAGGTTGATTAAACGTCCTTTCCTATTTAATGGGAAGGGGGCAAAAGTCTGTAAGCCGAGTACATTGTGCATCACCAGTTTCAACAAACGACCATCCTAGTTTCTATTGCCTCTCACTTGGTCATATTGTAAAGGGAACACCGAAAAGGCTGAAATAGCATTTTCAAAAATAACCGTTTAAATGAAACGTAGATTAACAAAGACTCTGTTTGCCATCAAGCAAATCTAATTAAACAGATGAATACCGCTTAACAATAGAAGTACACAAGTATTTATTGCTGTGATTACGGGCTCTCGAGCACTGTGCTGCACATTCAGTGAAGAAAATGGAGTCTCAAACTTCATGCCTATCGAAGTATACCGAATCCGCACTTCCCACAGGTGGTTCAGACGATTATCACAAGCCCGTTTACGGGGTAGCAATAAAAAAAAAAATAAAATAAAAATCCCCAAATCCGCTTTTAATGGTTGTTTGTGATTTTATACTGCCTCCGAGAAGGCTGAAATGCTCTCACCAAATTTGAAATGTCTCCTGATGACATATGCAGGCAGAGAGCGCAGCAGTACCATTGCCCACAAAAGAAGACGGAGATGCGCTGCCATGCTCGCAACCCGAGCCGCCCGAGCGCTTTTTTGGCCCATTTTGCCCCGTTCCCGCCGCGCTGCCCCCGCGGGAGCTCCGCGCTTGGCCAGGCGCTGCCCGGGAGCCCGCATCCCCCCCCGGGAAGCCGCGGGGGGAGGCTCTGGGAGGGCAGAAAGAGGCTGGCAGTCGCAGTGGCAGATGCGGGAAGGGAAGGGAAGGCTCCAGACACCCTGCACGCCTCCCTCCCGCTGCATCCAAAAAATCAGATTCAGCTGCTCGGGGAAGAAAGTGGGGACGGGGACAGAAAGCCCGGCATCTCCTTTTACATCCCGGAGGGGACGACGGTCACCCTCCCCCCGGCCCCGGGAGGAGAC
>NW_008796115.1:889994-891647 GCF_000699145.1 Aptenodytes forsteri
CCGGAGCCCGGACCCCGCAGGAGGGGCAGGGCGGCGGGGCAGGCCGCGCAATTTGTTAGCGGGCCCCCCTTCAAAGGGAGCAGTAAAGGCACTAGGAAAAATAAACGCGGCGGGAACCGACCCCAAATCCGCGAGCTGTGACATGCTCGCCTCCCGCTCTCCCCCCGGAAAACCCCCAGACCTCTAGCTTTCTGCTGACCCTCTCCCTTCATGGTAATGCAACAAATGGCAAGACCCAGCACCCCGGAGCTGAATAACAGGAAATATAGGCATCTGTCACCTCCCGGGGAGAGGTAAATGGATTAGCGAAAGCAACAAAGGGAAGAAAAGCCCTTTCAAACGTGCAATTGATTAACAAGTCCCCTCTAATCTGCAGCATCACTGTTTTTCCTTAAAGACATCATCGGTCTCCTCCTGCACTTCGGTGCAATTAAGTTAAAGGTAAAACCCGGGGAAGGCGGGGGGGGGGAAGGCGCTGCTTGCCCGCCGAGCTCCCGCACTGCCCGGTGGGGACAGCACGGGAAAGGTTACAAACCCGGCATGGCAATGGTACCGCCTGTCATCTCCGCCCGCAGTCCCTGGGCAAAGCGCCCCGGGAAGGAGTTTGTGAGCAAGGTTTATCTGCTGCGGAAGGGGAGAGGGCAATTTTCCAGAGAATGGTTTCACGAAAGATCACTGCTTGCCCGCCGAGCTCCCGCACTGCCCGGTGGGGACAGCACGGGAAAGGTTACAAACCCGGCATGGCAATGGTACCGCCTGTCATCTCCGCCCGCAGTCCCTGGGCAAAGCGCCCCGGGAAGGAGTTTGTGAGCAAGGTTTATCTGCTGCGGAAGGGGAGAGGGCAATTTTCCAGAGAATGGTTTCACGAAAGATCAAAGAGCTGAATCCGGCAGCTCCTACCTCCCCGGTGCTTTTCACATCCCAGGGAAAACGAAAACGTTAAGCCTCCACTTTTCTGCTCTGAAAGCACCACACATCTTAGGCGTGCGTAGAGGGGGGAAAAAGGGGAGGGGGAACTTTATGCGGCTTCTTTTACAGGAACTGTAACTCTTACACCATCGCGGCTCTCCAACCCCACACTAAGGTGCCTATAAATCACGGCGCTCGGCTCGGAGATGTCGGACAAGCTAGCAACTGTTCAGCAGCCGCACTGCCGCTGCCACGGCGCAAGGTCAGATGTTAATAAGGGCAGTTTATTCAGCCCTAAAAACAGTCGCGGAGCTCGCTGAACCGCGTCCTAGTGTTTCCCGAGTCCAAAGGCTGACCTCCTCAGTCCCCGAGGGTCGGCCAGGTACACAGAGGAAATGGGACCCTCTAAAGCTCAAAAACACACGGAAAGAGACCCCGCCGAGACTCCATCAGCTGCAAGCGCAGCGGCTGCCCCCTCGTCCACTCAACAAAACCCCCCCCCCCATTCTCCTGGTTCCCGCTGAGATTCTGGCAACACTCAACGGCCCAAATAATAACACATTATTATAACCACTCCGAGGGGAGGGCTGGAGGGCGGGCGGAGTGAAGGAGGAGGCTCCACTCATTGCTATCCACTCTCGGCAACAACAAAACCCCGAACTTTTCCTTTGTTTTCTCCTTCTTTCCCCCTCCCCCCAGTCGCCACCAACCAGCCTCGGTGCGCTGAACCGGCCGAGGAGAGGC
>NW_008796115.1:892518-925288 GCF_000699145.1 Aptenodytes forsteri
GGCCTGTGGACCCCCAGGAGCCAGCAGGGCGTGGGCCCCCTCTGAAGGGCGAGTCCTGCCCCCAGAAGCCTCGGGAGCCGTCAAGCTTCCTCGGAAAAATCCCCGATAAAAATAAGCGGGCGGGGGGGCACATCGGCCAAAAACACTGCTGCTTCTCTCCTTTGCCTCCTTACTCCTCGCTGCACAATTGACGCCTTTTTGCACCCAGACAGCATTAAGTTACTGAAAACAGTTACTCCTGCCCCCAAAACGTCCAGGGGCGTCCGCCCCGCAGCACGTACTCCAAGAGGCAAGGACCACCACGACTGGCATCTTCCTCTACGCGCTCTACCGGTTCTCTCTTGTTAGGGTGTCAAAAGTAAATTTTACTTTCTATCTTTAACGGGCAGAAAATTATCCTGCTCCCAATAAAGCTTCAAAGCATTTAAAAGTTATTTACTACCAGAAATAAGGGCATTCTGAGCAGAATTTAAAGACGCTTTTCAAAATCCTTTTTAGTTTCTGGTTTTTGCAGTTCAAAGAAATCAGTACGATAATGCCGAACTGTGAGCAGGCATCTGTTAACTGTGTCATATAAACTCCAAGAACACAGTAACACCTGAATATTTGCCATATTTTTGAAGTTATAATTTAACAGCAAATTTAATCAGATGTCTTCTCTATAAATACAACATTCCTATTGTTTTAGACCTAATTTCTAAGGATTTGATGCTGAGTAGTGCTGAATACATACAAATGCCTTTAAGTTATTCCCCAAATCAAGCTCAAAATTCGCAATTGTTTCAGTGACATTCATTTTGCATTAAATTTACTTCTTATTGCAAACAAAGGCAAACGCTACAACATATTCTTTCCTCTCAGGTCTCCAGTTCCATCTTGAAAATTCTTCTGGCACCTAAGGATGACAAAGGGAGGTCCTGATCCCTACTTTGGAAGGAATGTAGGACTGACTGAATTCAGTCCCTTGCCATCACAACAACACATTTTATAAACCCTTTCATAGACATATGAAACCTGATGTAAAAGTAGTGAGGATCTTTTTTATAAGCTCTACTCTTTAGATTAAAGGCTGCCCCAGACCCTGCCTCTTTGATGGTTAGAAACCTCCTGCTAATTTCCAGCCTATAGGTACTCATGACCAGTTTATACTCCTTATCTCTTGTGCCACTATTATCCTTTCAGATAAATAGCTTCCCACTTCCCCTATGGTATAAAATGACCAGAATCACACCTCAGCCTTTATTTTGTTACACTAAAAAAGCCTAAATTTTTAAATTTCCTCTGAAATGATCAGTTCTGCGTTCCCTGATCACCCTAATCCTTTTTTCTGCCACTCTGCCTACCCCCCCATCCTCCTGTATTTTTGGCAGTCTGATTTAATCTTTCTGAAGAGGGGTGGCTCGAGCTCGACATAGTATTGGAGGTGCTTTCTCTACCAGAGCACTTCTAATTTCCTTTCTGTGCTGAAAAGACTGATACATCTTGATGATTGCAGCACCTTTCCAGTTACAGATATTCTATGATGTGTTAGAAAATCTACATCCTTTCTTTATAATTTCCAGTGCATACCTAACAGCAGAGAACTGCATCAAAATTCTACGTGTCTGGCCTCGCAAATCCCCCCCTTTTTTTGTATCTCAGGTCATCAAGACCAGTTCTTTCTGTAAGATATCCTGCTCCATCTTTTATCAAGAATATCTCTCGGCTCTGCATCAGCAAAAAATTTTGGCTGCACATTGATAATGTATCCTAAGGCTTTTATGAATACATTAAATATATATTAAATATCAGAGATCAATAGTGAAGAGCATCCCTCCACCTAATAGTTTGCAATTCAAAATTTCTCATTTTCCTCTCTTCTGCCAGCTCATGATCCACCTTACAGTCTATCGAGGAATCCCCATAAGCTCCATCTTAACCCATAACTTCCCGTATGGAGGTATATCAAATGTTCAACTCAAGTCCAGATGAATGAGATCTAGTATGTCCTTTTTTTGAAAATCACTGCAAGGAAGCTATTAAGGTCACCTGACTCGATATCTCTTTAGTAAATAAGTTTTATTCTATTAACTTCCATGATGTTATTTTTTCTTCCAAACTCTGTTCTAGAGCTTTGTAAATTCCCGAGGCCAAACTAATAGATTTGTAGGTATCTGGATGACTTTTTCTCACTCTTCATAAATATCACCTACAGAGCTGAACAAAGCCTTGATCTCTGGGGAAATGGGCAAGATCACATAGCCACATAACGTGATACAGGAAGCATATGAAGCACGAGCTGAGGATAACAAAAAGACTATATACTCTTCTGCTCTTCTCCAGAATAAAGCTGTTACTTGCCACTGGCTGTAAGGAGCCAGTGTGTTTGTTACTTCCCAGTTACACGATACTGCACCTCCTTCAGTAGATTACATGAGAGGGGTGGAGAAGGGAAAGAAAAATACATGTGACTAGGCCTGCAGTTGAATGTATTCCCTCTCCTTTCCCCCATTTTTATCCATTTTCATTTTATTCTACAATTCTGGCAATATCTACTGTTTGGTTTTGATAAGCATGCTTCTTACTAGGTGATGGGACTCATTTTCTAATGCAGGGCAATAGATGAACTCAGTGCCAAGAAGTGTGGCCAAGAAACTAAAGCAGAGACAGTGCTGTGACTTTTACAACAAAGTTTAATTAGTTAAAACCTATAGCAGTTACCTGCCTAAAACCTTACAAGCTCTGACCCTATGTTCCTCTGAAGCTTATGATTGTTCAGCTGAGTTTCTTACCTTCCAAACATAATGGGGGATAAAACTGCTTGCATAAATTAGTCTACATTTTGCATAATCTTCCCAAGAAATAATATTTTGCTTTTTTTCTCTGATGCGCTCAAAAAAGCCCACTAAATAACTAGGATATGGATCCGAATAATTTTTGCATTTGGGAATAAATTAGCATTTGATAGAAACTTCAGTTGTGAATTATTTTTCTGACTTAGCAGGGGAAACCGGTTAAGTTATGAAAGCTAAATGACTAGACCAAGTTAGCTATTGAGAATTTAAGTCTCCATAGCCACAAATTATTTTGTCACTGACCACAAAAACTGCCATTTCATATTTCATATTTGCAGAGAGAATCACTTGGCAGGACCAAGGTGAAGTCACTACAGTGAAGAAACCACAGTACAAATTCTTGCTCTGTATTGTAGAAAAATATGCACAGCAGGCAAAGAAGCATGGACAACTGCACATTTCTTCTGAGCTGGTTCACCCTACTTGTGTAAGCCATTAGAGTGCTCACTTGTGTTCCGCAGCATATGGTCCCAAACTGTTTTGTCACTATTTGACAAAGAAAAAGCTGTGCGTGTATTTGCTTGCATGACCATATGGTATGTGCCTGATAGGAGTAGTTGAGAGCAACGGGCAAAGCTGGAAGTCAGACTGAACTTGCTTGGAAAACCCTGACAGAATTTGGATGGATTCCCTTTGCCATGTGTGTCTGCTTTCATAACAAAAGTAACTTTAAAGAAAATGTAAGATCAGATGTGGTTCAAATTTCAAGGTCTTAGTGTTCCTATGATCATTCTGCAAGCTTAGATAAGTTTTAATTGGTGCACTACCTTTATTAAAAAAATTCATGCTACACCTGATCTTTCTATTCCTATGATGAAAGCAGCGCAGCAAACATTACTGCAAACATTACCTACATGCTTCACATTTGCAGGATCAGCTCTTGGGCTTTCTTGCACAATGGTGAAGCATGTCCCACAGAATTCTGCTATGGGCCAAAACTGGGGGAAAAAAAAAAAGGATGTAGGCATCTAAAATAGGATTCAGACAGGCTTCAGACACCCAAGTCCAAAGTTGTAACCCAAAAACATGCCTGTTTAATGTTGAACATCTCATTAGCTGTCTCCTATTTGGTGTAATCATTCCTTGCATACCTGGACATTTATATATCACCAGAACTGCCCCAGCTATAGCAACCAAATGCCCAGT
Organism: Aptenodytes forsteri; assembly: GCF_000699145.1. Taxonomy (NCBI): domain Eukaryota; kingdom Metazoa; phylum Chordata; class Aves; order Sphenisciformes; family Spheniscidae; genus Aptenodytes; species Aptenodytes forsteri. Next base: position 896,499 of record NW_008796115.1, read on the forward strand.
TCCGCTGAAGTCCAGAAACTTTCCCGGCACAACGCTTGAGGCTCTTGACAACCCGTGCCCGATTCTGACCACCCAAACATTTTTACTTGCTGTCTTCTGAAAAATACAGCTTGGAAGGAGACTGTGGTGATGGCACTCAGTGTTAGCATGGGTCCAGCAAATACCAGCTTAATGTATGAAGAGCTGGGCTCTTGACCCTTCTCAACATCTAGGCCCTCAGGGAGTGACTTGGCCACAAGACGCTATGCAGAAGAGCAGGACACACTCTACCTCTCTTACTGAAGCTGTGCCATTGTATGTAAACAAATGTGAGAGTCTTGGGATGGAAGTGAGAAGGCCCAAGGTAAAGCCCAGCTGTGTGTCTCGGGCACTGAGCAAGGTGTAGGAAATCTATGAGACTGGTCACCCTGATAAATGTTATAGTTAGCGAATCACTGAATAAAACCAAAAATAGTTTTGCTACAGCCACACTGCATGTTCACAGTCTATCTGCACACTTCTGATTTTTTTTTAATGAAACTTGTAACTATCAAAATAAAAAACAAGTTAAAAACACTCATCAGAAAACCTTTTTCCTCTGGAAGCAAAATAATATCAGGTTTTGATGCACACTTTTAGACCGTTATTTATTATGCTTTAAGTATACATGACATTGAGATACATATATATATATATATATATATATTAAAATAGCCAAAATAAATATTTTGAAGGAAATAGTTTACCTCCAGAAGGTAAAGCCCATTTCTAAATGGGCTCATGAGTCATCTCCCTTCCGGCTTTTGTTTCCAGCTCTACCCATACAAACATATCTTAAAGGTCTTTTCCAACCTAAATGATTCTATGATTCTATATCAAACAGTATTGCCACAGAAGCCATCCCACCACAGAATAAACAGATCTGACAAGTATTCACATCATCAACATTTTTTAAAAAAGAAGATCACAGGGTATTTCTCATGCCTAGAACCACAGGAAAAAATAAACACAGCTTTTCATTTATCTCTCAAGTCAGGATGTAGACAACACTCAAAAAAGTAGAGCTGATTCCCCTAACCTGTGAAATCATACTCGCCTGATGGTCTGAACAACATGCAGTGTCTTCAGACCGATGCTTTCTCAATCCTCTCAGCCATAAAAACCGGAAGGGGAAGAAAGCTGCATCTCTCTTCTCTATCCATTATTCCTACAGGTAAAACAATTAGAGAATGACTTATTGAAGATTAGAATCTGAATAGAGAATGGGATTTAGACTTCCATTATACAAACAAACAAGAACATGAATGTCTGAATTATTTTAATTTAGAGCTCAACTAATCCTTGAAATTGTTATGATTACACTAAAGAGTGATCTTGGCATTTAGTCTCTCATACTCCAAAAAATAAAACTGAGGTTCTTCTTTCATGCAATTTTCATTATCGTTTGTTGTTAGTTGCACTGAAATACTTGTGTATTTATTTTAGTTGTTTATGTCAGCCATTGCCATGGCACTAGAATGCTACAGTTTTGTAAATAACATGTGAACAATTAAAATGGCAACTATTTAAGTTACGTAAACTCCAAAACAAGTTCTAGCTGTCAAGCTGGAGCACCAACATTCAGACATTTGACGGATTTCAAAGTTAAAAAAAGGGTGTCTGTGTGCCCCTAACACCCTAAGTTACTTGCTGAGTTCATACAGAACTATAAATCCATTACCCAGGCTCTCAGTACTAGGATACTATGTTAAGTACTGCAGTTTACAAGGCAACACCAAAAAGACAACATTCTCTCAGTGAGGCAGACACAATGTCAGTGGATCTAGACACCAGAGAATGGTACACTACGCAGGATAAAAATACAGTTCAGTTTCAAAATGCATCAGATCTTTGCAAGTCACCACAAAACTATATATTGTTTTATTTTGAAAGGTCATCATCTGGACATGAAGGTGTCAGACAAACGCTGGGCTGAACCAAGAGTTTAAAAGTCAGCACCCAAGGGGTATTGACTAGAGAGAATGCTCTTTTGAGAGCCTTGATGTGCATGTCAGCATCTAAAGGACAGTTGTGGGGGAAGTTGAGAGGGAGGAAAGAAGAGAAGGTGAGGATTTTTTTGTTTTGGTTTGGTGTGGTTTGGGTTTTTTGGTTTTGTTTTGGACTGGGTTTTTGGTGGGTTTTGTTGTTGTTTTGTTTTTTAAACCTAGCCTTAGCTAGAGAACAGGCAGTCTTCAACATTGACACGCAGCGGTTCAGGGCCACAAACAGGAAGCAGAAATTGTGTGCTCTGTTCCCAAGAGCGCTTAGGAGAACTCCAGATGTGAGACATCTCATTACAAGCTTGTCAAAAGTGCACCAAAGAATGGCTTGGATTTAAAAAAAAAAAGAAAAAAAAAAAAGATGGATATACTTGAGAAAGAGGTAAAATCTGAGAGAAAACTAGAAGCAGTCAGCACAAGCTATTATTTCTTATGCCACAGACGTGAAGTTTCTTGCAACTCCTCTGCCTTTGCAGGTACAAAGCAGCCCCCAAATGGACAACAAACTCAGTCTAGCAGAGGCAGGCTGAACACATTGCAAACCTGCGCTACGGATCAGTCACGTGGTACAATGACATTCCTCTCCTTCCCTCCTCTCCCCCCAAACTCAGGGGTACATATGGCATACACACATAAGGGAGCAAGAGAACCATGGGAAGAACTTCAAAGACAGCACACAAACAGTAATGGGAACATGAATACAACTAAAATCCATTGGGTGCTGCTGTGTTCTGTGGCATGGAGCAGATGAGTGCTGTTGGCTCTCAGTATACGTTCCCCAGTGTTTTCCCTTTGGTCAACAACACTGAGGAAGACAGTCTGCCACATTTTTCCCTTCTCTCACCCACAGTCTGAACTTTAAGACTTATGAAAAGAAAATTCAGCTTATTGATTAATATTAAAATATTCGGGATACCATAAGCTAATAATGCGTTCTACAGCATTCACAGACCATTGTGCTTAAAGAATGGGAACCTGAGAGAGAGACATGGGTTCGGATAGATGTACAAGCATGAATGAAACTGTTTCACACACACACAAACCTAGTCAACAGTATGGATAACAGAGACTCGACACTGAAGTACACTAAAAAAGATGCGATTACATTGGATTCTACTTTTGAAACATTTTAAAGACTGCACAAAACCCTTCCTCCCCAGAGAGATCTGTGAAGCCAATCAGCTGGAAAGAAAACAACAACTGGGTCCCCAACTCCCACATGGATCGTTGAGGTTCTCATCTATTAAAAGCAGCATAGTGCTAACAAGTAAAATTATTTTAAAATAGATTTTTTTTGTTATATACAATTACAAGGTTGCACTGTGTTTGAATTGGCTATCAAATGGTTTTGATCTTGCAGTGCTATCTACCTGTTATATAGTGTTTTTTCCTTCTTCGTTTCATGTTCTCTTTGCCTGTGCACCAGTCCCATACTTAACAAAAAATAGAAAAGTGAGTTACTTCTGTTCACTTAAAAGATGCTCTCTACCTCTTCTCATTCCCTTTACTGGAATTGGAACAATCTGAACAGTTATTCACTACCCAACTACGAAAAGGAGTCTGCGCCTTTTTTGTCCCTCTTTTAGAACGTCTTTGTTTTTATTAAAGTGGATTTTTAAATATCTAATTATCACATCTCTTCTATGCAGTTACGTTCATTAAATTCTACAAGTAGAAAAACCTTATCTAAACGTATTTTTCCCTTCAAGATCTTATTATCATCCCTTTTACATTCTAGGTCTTTCATTCACGAAAGAGACACAACAAGATTGGAGACTAGCAATAATTAGAAAAATGATTCATGTTTTGTCTTAGATATAAATTGCAAGCTCAGTCTGATCTGCCAAGGGAGATAGGTAATTGCCTCAACCTAGGGGCAGATTAGATAACTCTCCTGAATGAAAAGGTCTTATCTCCATACACAACACAGGGAGAAGAAAAGGGACAGAAGGTAAGTTGTTTCACCTTTTACTAGGGAATCAACATTTTTGTACCTGGTCAGCTACTTTGGTGGCACCATGGCCTGTTTCACTTCAGGAATTGTAATAATATACTTCCTGGTTTGAGTCCGATTTATGCAATTGAATTTCTGTCTAATCTGAGGCTCTGCTTACAGGGATCAGTACCCCTCATCTGGCATCAGCCAGTATTCCCCACTTTGAGCAAACAGGCAAGGATGGATTGCCAGATCAGTCACTGCTCTTGTCCCCTAACAGCTGTAATTTGACCAAGATCAAACAGGAGAGAAAACTTACTTTGGTTCCTATGTTGTTTATAAATTGCTGAGCCACAGGTTTTGATGGAGGTTTATCTCACTTGCATAACATCAGCTGCTGCGCTACACAAGTGTCTACCTGCCTTTACGTGAAAGGCTTTTAAATGAACACTTCTTGATATCTTTCTTTCCCATCCAACCATAGCAGCAGCAGTCAACTTCTTACAACAAATCTGTAATTAAATTAAATAGCGCAGTTAAATTAGACTCAGATGCTCTGAGCTTTTGCATAGACTTGATGATATCTCTGAGACACCAGTGTCATTTTTGTGGAGAAGAGTTCATCTAAAAGGCCCCAGCACGTGCCAGTTGCTGCCTTGTGCAACAGCTAACGTTACGCAACGCTGGCCCGGCGAAACTCGGACCCTGAGCACAACTGCCCTCTGCCAGGTTCTCAGCAACTGCCGAGCAGCATGGGAATCAACTCAGCTAAGAAAAATAGGAAGTGGAGAAATGGGACAGCTCGTTTCCGACTCCAAGCTGAAGCCCTCTGGGAACGTCAAGGATAAATGGGGAAAGTCTGAACAGCACTTCTTCTCTTGCCTGTAAGTTGTGGATAATAGGGAAAGCAAAGACAACGGAAGATAATATTATTTCTCTGTGTGGTTGGTTCTGAAGTACTCAATATTTAACAGCAGTTAAGTCAGACAAGAAGGCATAGACTGCTTTGGCAGAAAAGCTGCTGTTTAGTCTGTAACATAAAACATACGAAGGGGGTCTATTTAAACATTGCATTTCTACACTTGCATAGCTTTTAATTCAACAGGAAGGGGGAAAAGACAGCATAGATAATTGTACTTTTGAAAGGGTGGGAAAGGAATCAGGAGACTTTTGTTATATAGTGACTTACAGTGTACAGGGCTGCTCACACTGAAATGAACCTGAATGGAGCAGACTGAGCCACACATGGCACTAGAAATAAAAACAACTAAATAAATACATCTGGGTGGAAGGAACCATGAGAAATCATTTTTTCCACTGTAAAAGGGGGGGAAAAAAATGGAATATTTTTTAGCAGAACTGTTGCCAGTGGGGCTGAATGTGAAACCTACAGCTTGCCATGGATGCTAACCTCATTGAGGAAGTTTCTTTGTGAACAAGAGTTTAGGTTCCTAGAACACGGAGATTGTAAATGCATATTTTATTAATTATGTACCACAGACGTGGTTTTATACTGATGTGTGTATACTATTGAAATAAAGAACCTTACAAGATCTTCTAATGCAACCAATCACCAGTATCCCAAACCCACATTTTTTTTTTCTTTTTGTTTAAATTCTTTGGAAACATTGTAATGTCATTAAACTAAAATGAAGAAGACAGAATTAACAGTGCAATAAGGAGAAGATAACTTAAAACAGAGTTCTGCATATATTCGTTCTACTTCCAGTTTCTGTTTACATTTGCCATTTCATAAAATTATGTGTTATTGTATTCTCAGGCAATAAAATTCCAACAAAAATTTAGCCAAAACACAAATATATTCCTCATATACAACATGACTGAGTTAATGCTAACGCTACTCTTGGAAATTTAACTTTTGCCGTCTACTTTTAGTTTACACCTTCAACATTTTAAATAGCAGAAAAGAAGCAACTGCTGCTAAGGATTCGAGGCGAAAGCCTAATCAAAAAAATCTTGTCTTTAGCATTGATAACACCACCAAAGGACTGTGATGTTTAAGACCTTAAAGTTAGCCTTCCTATTACCTACCATAAACTCCATGGGGTTCATTTTGTTTATTTAGTGGTATATAAGGTCGAGGTGACTTCTAGGACTATTTGAAGCCATAGCTTTTTCAACTTTCATTAGAAATCACATATATGCGTCAGTGGCAGGATAAACTCTAAAAGAATCCATTTTTAAATCAAAAAGCAGATTTAAAGACAGATTTCTATCAGTGCATTTTACATGACTATCCAAGGATTTTGATTTGATCCACCCTCAGCAGGGGTGCCTGTTATTTAAACCATGTGGTATCCACTTGGTATGCAGGGTATAATACTGCTGCTGTCAGCATTTGCTTTAAAATCTGATGCAATATATTACAAAGAAGATTTGAACAATCATAACTAAAATTTGTTGGGAAGACTTGAAACAAAGGATTGAATGAAGTTGAAAATTTATGGAAACAATAAAATCTGAAATGTTATAAAAAGAAACTTAGTATCCACATGGGAACTACTCTACAACCTTCTTGGCAAATTTTAATCAGACATGCTTAACAAAAGTAATATAACTAACTTCTATATAAACAAAAACATGCATACCTTCCAACAAAGGGATTAAACATTACAGTTAACATTTTTTAGGACTACCATATATAGGAATACTTGGTGCAATCTCATGGCACTAAACTTAGAGAAAAATGCATAGCCAATTAGCAAAATAATTTCCAGTACATATCTGTTTATCAGGTCATCTTTTGCTATTTTCCAATGTGAAGACTATATTTACATTAACATTTATACAATGTAATTCTACCAGTTTTATTCCATCTAGCTTTATTTGGTCTTACTAAACCTCAGGAGAGACTTTTCTGTCCAACACACATACACTGATAACCATAACCTTCACAACCTGCCATATTTAAACTTATTTAAAGCTTTACTATCAATGTTGCTATAATTTGATATTTAGACAGGTCTGTCAGAAGTTATGAAGGACTTCAGATGAAACAGTTGTTTCCCAAAGAGATCTAAAGCTTTACTGTAAATTACACACAGAGAGGCGGAAGACACAAGACTTGAAAATAGAGATTTACCTCATAATAAATACTTTGTACAATACAACTTACTGATTGAGAGGTTTTCAAAATCTTATGGAAACATGAATATATGCAACCTGAAGTTAAAGAAGCTGTGTTAACAACTTTTTAGAGGTGAAGAATCTAAAACCATGGCGAGATGGACCAAAATTTTATAGCAATTGGAGAAATAAAACCTGCATCTTAGATCAGGATATGAAAACTCGTATCACTTTGACTTTCAGTCTGTGCTTCAGAAGACTGGCCTTCATCTACATGAAAAAATCCTTCCTTCTCTACTCAAGCAGCAAAGTCTTCTCTGCCAAACTTTACTTGCATTACTTCTAACATCTTGAGAGCTAAAAAGCGATGTCGAAGCGTAAGAGCACCCCTTAATATACAACATACAATGTTTGCAAACATGGAAAGAACTACAAGAAGGATATTTCGGATAGTAAAATGTACTTTGCATTATTTATAGTGACATTAAGTAAAGGAAATGAGACCAGCACTACAGGATTTGACTATTAAAGTTGTCTGGTGTTGAGTCCTTTTGCACGTTTAAGATCATCAAGATCTTAAGAAACAGAAAGGATACTCTTAACGGAGGTAAAGCCGTCTTTCTTACAGGTGTTCTCTAGTCTGCTGTAGACAGCAATCTGATAACAAGGTCCTGGGCAGACAGACCTTGATTCAGTATGGTTAGTCTTTTATTAAGTGTGTTCAGTGGAAGTTTTCTAGTACCAGCAAGACTAGACTCTACCACCAACTATTGATATGTACTCGATTCTGCTTCAGAACAGATTACAGGGCCTTTTGAGATCCTTCCCAAAATATTTTTTTTAAAAACAGCAAGACAGGTATTATTGTTAATACATAAGGTATTAAAAAAAAAAACAACCTGTGACCACAATGAAATGTTAAATTCTACCACGACAGAGAAGTGTTTTTCACTGACATGAACAAACACTGAAGTATCCAAATTTGTTTATGAAGATGAATACAACAAAGTTGAGACTGAACTGAGGACTTAAAAAAAGTGATTTTCACGATTAGTGATAGAATCTATACTCTGAAAAATAATACTGACTATAACTTATAACAGCAAAAAATTATGTCTGTATTTTCTAAGGGACATGTTAGTATTAACCAAGGATAAAGGTTCTGGTGACAGTATGCTCAACTGTTCTGCTGGCAGAAGAAAAATGTATCTGAATTGTGCTGTTGTCACTTTATCTATCCTACTGATTAGCATGCACTTACTTATTTATTCTTCTTTTTGGCTTCAACATAAGACACTTGTACTTGCCAAATCTGTGGTATAACCCTATGGAGATGTACACAAAAGGAATACATTGAAACAGAAAACTCAATTCCTCAGTTTAACCAATGACAAAGATTCTACAGAAAATTTTCAATTTCAGTTTTCAACTCTTTCCATTACATTTGTATGGATTATTTATTATTTTTAAGAAAGAAAAAGATGGCTTATTAAAAAGTAATGATGGAGCAACAATAAGAAAACAACAATGTATTAACAGTAAACTCAACTGTGCTTTATTCAATGCTTCGTTCTCAGCTTAGGAAGCCAGCTTCCAAAGCACAAAAGCACCAGCAAGACATGAGGATTTTGGAATTTCTCTTAATAAATATTTCCCCCACCTACGGTATATCTAGACCACTTATGTAATATAGCAGACATTCATTTTTGTGTTAGACAGATAAATGGCAGTATTAGAGCACAAGGTTTCTCAAAAAGCAATGTTGTAGGGACTTTATTGATCATGAAGCACAGAACCAACCATCAGACATGGTACCAGAATGCACAGGTCACACGTGTTTCTGGCAGTAACTTTGCTGACTACTGATCAACATACCATACGGTAAGAAAGGTATCCAAATTGTTCTTGCTGTAAGACAGTATGTGCGAAAGCAGTCACTGAATTTAATTATATAGCCTCCATAAGCAGCCATTACTATCTAGAACTACAATCCAGTCAAACACTACAGACAAAGAAAATTTTTATTATATGAACAGAATATTCCTAGAAACTGTAAAACTTACCTCATCTCAGTTATCCATTCGGCACCAGTAACACACTTTCTCTCACTTCCTTGCTTTGACGGACCTATGCCATCAGTTTTATCCCTAATACATGACACCTCATATTTCAGTACATCATTCCTTACATCCCATCCCTCAGTATTCCATTGTAATTTCTGATGACCACAATAAATCGCCTAGGGATAACTATTGTACTCATAGGAGGACAAAATTTGAGATCCAATTTCAAAGTCTATTAAGTATTTCAGAATACCAGTTTGATGAGCACGAGCAAGGAGTTCAGACAGAAGACACCTATATCCAGTGGGATTCTGAGGGTATGTGCAGTGGACTTGTTGAATGTCCAGCTTAACAATACTCCACACTCAGATAGGTACTGTACATTTCCAAACACTACCACCAAACACAAATCCCTAAACAAGTGTAAAAGTTAGTATTAGGCACACATTGTCTACTAATGTGTTCTGTGTATACCACAATGCAGCCATAATTTCATTTTTACCGTTACAGATCTTCTTTCAATTCAGGGCCCTCAGAAGCTGGGGTGGTGGTGGTAGAAGTTGTTCTTTAGGTTTTTTTTAATCACAAGCACTGGGAAAAAACTACAATTGAAGCCATAGTTTGGGTATAAATAATGACTCAGACAACTGTTTTTTATTTTCATTTTTGTTTTCACTGACTGAGAATGTAAATTGAACTTTAGTGCTATTGTGCTTTGTTCTCCCTCTCTGTGAAAATGTGTTCTGCATTAAATTGCATGGATAAACTAGAACAGCTCCAAATATCACCCTTCACCTTTTGTATAACACAAGAGCCAAGAAAAGATAGAGAATGTGGTTTTATGACCAACAGATGGTGTAATTGGTATCATAGATGTTTTTATGTCAGGGGGTCGTAGGTTCAGCCTCCATCTGGAGCCTTCTCAGATCTGCTGTGCAGCTAAATGATTAAAGAAGCTATATTGGGTCAAAAACACAACCACCTGCCTGAGGGTAAAAGTACTGCTTCCTTGATCTAGCTGTTATACTACAGTTGCCTCCCATATTACAGTTCTCAAGCCAACCAATGCAGCAGTTAATACCAACAGGATTCAACAAAATATTCAACACCAATTTGCTCATATCCTTCAAGATTCTCAGTAACTTTTGACGAATCTCATAAAAGTAAGTCTAGTTTTGCTTACTTGAGTGAAAAGCTATTCTAACTCAGGCTGACAAATAATTGCAACAGGCCAAAACCCAAGGAAAAGGAAACAAGTATGCTGGGTAGACCTTTAGAGATTCAGCATTGGTCAGTTGGCCAAGATGGCTCACATCTCCCAATCAGAATTAGACACATTTGTATTCTGATGGTAAAAAGCAACATTAATACTCAACACAATTGGTCTTAGTTGCAGTTTCTGGATGAGGGTCAGAACATCAACAAAAATGCCCTAATCCTACAGTAATAGGGTTATATATGGTTTACCTGGCTAAAAGGGTATACAGACAGATCAAAACCAGCAATTTATGCACGAGGTCATCAGTTTACTTCCCTTATGGGGCGAGTATTAGCAGTAATAAATGCACAAAGTCAGTGAAACCATGACTTCAGTGGAAATCAATACTCTTCACTTCCATGAGGTAGGGATTCTGCATACTTTTAGTATCATCGTTATGTGGTGCACCAAACTTGCCTGGGATACCTCATGATTTAAGTGTTCTTTATAGTACTGATGCCAGAGAGCTTACCTGGCTAACACTGGAAATAAGTAAAATGTTTCTGTCTAATAAAAAACCCCATGCAAATTACCATAGTTTTATGCAGTTCTGCCACAAAGCATCCTATTACTCTTCGCAAACTCTGGATAGCAGTACTCCTATGCCAGACAAAAACAACGGTCCAGGATCTGAATTTTAAAGATAACGACACAGGTATGAGTCAAATGCTTTCTATTATTGCATTTTGTGTGCCTGTACGTAAAAGAATAGTAAAGTGAAACTCTCTTTCAAAATCTCAAAATGCTCCCTTATATTGTATTTTAAGGATTCTCCCATACTAATGAAAAACTTGGTATTTATTAGTACTTTAAAATAAGCTTTAACACAAATTAAAACCTAATGTTAAATATACTGGTTTATTTTCAAAACTTAAACACAAACCCTATAATTTTAAGTGAACAGAAATACGAAGAAAACAACATGTGATCTCATTACTAGCTTTAAAAGTTTCTCTTTCCCTATACAACTGAACTGACAGCCTACTAGATCTCTGCAGTCACTTGCTGAAGATTTCTCTGGCAAACCTACATACCTGAGGCCGAGCTTCAAAATCAGAAATTTCAGCTGTTGATAACATGCAAGATTATGTGCTTCTTTTTGCAGATCCCTAAACAAAATATATATGTACATATGTCTTCAGAAAGCAGTTGCTTATGAATTGCAGGTGAAGTTTTAACTGCACTTTCTTTAACGCTAAACATGTTTTTACATAGGGCATCATTCACATTGTGTGTGTTTACTGGTATAGGAAAAACTTGAGATACAGATGAGGGGAAAAAAAAGGCGTATTTTCTCTCTCATATACACAAAAAAAATGCATTTCTATTTATTTTTACTTACCAGAAGCAGTGAAATATCTTCCTTTAACAAAGGAAACATATTCTCTCTGCTGAAGAGCACTTTTCCTGATCGCCTGTACTATGGGAAGGATAACAAACACCACATCAATGTAATAACATATATTTCCATTCCAGTCATCTCTGAATAGTTGACACATTTCAAGTGGACACAGGATTTATGAAAATGACTAATTTTAGCCGACCACACAAAAATATTTACACTAGCTGCCCAGCATATTGCCTAGACATTTCAGTGCCTCTAAGTGGGAAACATCATTGACATAATTATTCAGCAGCCAAGAAAACAAGTCTGTGAAGTTAAGTACTTCTATGTGAATTCACGTAGCCTGTCTTCGTGGGTATATTATGTCCCTTGATTACTGCTCAGGAACATCCCACAGTTCCATGTAGTTCTTGGGAGAAAACCATAATGAAAACACTTTACAAAAATAAATAGGCAGAGAACTGCAAGTAATAAGGAGGTCACACATCCTGAGACTGTTGTGAAACACAGCACGATGCTCCTATGCTATCTGAGAAACCTACCTTGCTCTTGCGTGAATTTCAGGAATTATTTCATAATGTCAAGGCAGCGGATAATTTCACAGGAGAAGTGATAATGAGAAGACAGGACCCACACCTGGGTCTTCCCAGAAAACCTGAAAATAACCCCCTTTCACCTCTAGGTTCTTTGGTAAACACATGAGCATTTAAAGTTATCCATTGGTCTAGAAGTTGCTGTTCCAGTGTCATCTGTAACACAGACGTTTCAAACTTCTCTTTGCCATTAATGCCTGGCAAAAGCAATACTGTGATGTCTGTAAAGAGTAAGAGAGCAGGATTAATCAACGGCCTTTTGGGCTCTGTTCTATTGAATAGAGACACAGCAGCTAGAACAGAGTCTGCTTCCACAGCGAGATGCTCTTCCTCCATTTGTCTCCTCAAATCCATCAATACTATCTTAAGGGACAATAAACACACAAAGGTGCGTACTAGCAGCCTAAGACTCTTCTGAGGCTACTCCTGTTTTCTGGAAGTAAAAGGCTGTGTCAGTCCCTTCAGTCACCAAATAAGATACTCAAATGCTAAACAGATTGGGCATTGTGCAAGTTTCACGATGCCCATCAACAGTTCCACAGTAAACTACCCCAAAGGCAAATGTTGCTGCCATTTCTCCATCTGGACAACAAGAACCCCTTCACCCATGAGTCAGCTTACTACACCTTTCTTCTGCCCTGCTGGCTGCACAAAGAATCTCTGTGGCCAACGCAGTACACATATGCTGAACTTTTTTTTTTTAAATTTAAGGGTTGAAGTAGCCAAAACTTGTTCAAACCTTGCCATTTGATACCATCTCTTAGCTCTGCTTAAAACTGTTAAGGTTATTTTTTTTTTAACCTAGCTGGTTTCAACTCTTTCCTTAGCCCAGCATAACGAATGTATTTATAGAAAGATGTGTGGATACGTAATAAATTCCCTTTGTTATCACACATCGAAGTCTTCTTCCAGGTTGCAAAGGGTATACATAACTTAATTCATTTGCTAGTTTCTACATGATCTCGCAGCTGCATCTAATTTTGCTGTAAGGTGAGTCACTATCACTGTTTTTTCTTGCAAACACAGTTTCTGATGTGCAACAATTTCCAGTACTTTGAACTTAGCTCACCATTCTCCAATGAGCATTGTTACTCCCTAGACTTGGGTGGACCAACAATGGGTGAGCAACAATTCTGGTGACAATGAACTTCTGTAACCTAGCCTCATTACTACTGATAGCTAGGATCCTGCTGTTCATTTTCTCCACTGCAGCTCCACTGCAGCACTTTGCATTCTTCTCTCTTATTACTCTTAATCAGCACTTAATGAGCACTTTATGTTTCATGCTCAAACTGAGGGCCCCTCAAATACCACCAAATTCCACCTTTGTAAAACACATCACTATCTTACTGTCTTCACCTCACAGCATTCAAAAAAATGTTTCAATTTTTGACCTGTAACTGCAGTATGTCTGATACTGCAGCTGTGATATCTTACCCACACTTCATTCTATGGTTTCAAATAGTAAAAAGTTACTAAAACGGCAAAACCGGCCTTCTGTACTTAGAGGTGATCATTGACACTTGAGTCATTATGCGTTTCTACAGATTTCAACTTATGCTTCAAACCTCAAATATGCAGATATTGTAAATTGCATAGCATTCACCAGCACTATGCACCAAGGAACAGATGAGCACTGGAACTAGATTGAAACTGAGTCATTACATTTTCACTGGAATCATCACCTAATAAATCCAATTCGTTTGTACCATCATATTAAACCCCCAATTTAATGCAACTTTCTGCACATCCCACCAGTCAGACAACAGCAACATGTCTCTGCATTTAAGAAATGTGGACATAATCACTAAAACAAGGTCTACTGTATACTAAACACTTTCACTGCTTAAGTAATTTTTAAGCAACTAACAATGCATTTATTTTTGGCTGCTATACTGGAAAATGAAGGAAAAAAAGCAGGAAGATGACTGGAAAAAAAAGGCGCAGGAAATAGCAAAAGCTTCAAGAAATGAGAGCGCAACTTATTTAAAAGTTCTGATCTTTTAAAGTCCTTAAACATTTTAAAATTCTTATTCTCAAGACAGCAACTTAGGTATAAGCAATTATTTAAAATTTGCTTATTAACAAAGTTTGAAAATCAGCACATTTCAGTAAAACAATCTGCATATGATCATTCCTATGGCTTAACTTCTTCCATGTAATTCTTTTATCCATTAAAAAGTCAGGAAATTTATTATTGCAAATGCTGATTACTGTTTGCTAGCAATTCTTTGTGTGTAGCTTGACCATGGAAATCTAAGGATGGATCAAAATAGATCTATAGTCTTTCACCAAAAAAAAAAATTCTATCTGAACAGTCATAAATAGGAATTTTGTTACCATCAAGTATTCCATAATATCAGCTACTTTAAAGGCTGCTTAAATACTCCCAGATTTTAAACCTAACGGCTGCATACAAAGGTAAGGGGTATCATATTCTGTTTAGATTCTGTAACTGAAGTTCACATTCACCATTGACACCAAGGCAAAACTTTACTCAGTACAAACATGATAAACACAACTGAAGCTAGCTTATAAAAAAAATATTATCCTGGACAAAGTTAAAACAAAAAAGTTAATATTTGATCTTTCAGCAATTAACTGTATAGAACAGCCATTTCATTATCTTGTTATGTGAAAGAACAGAAAAAGTCCAAACCACTGAAAAATGACGATAGGAAGTCAAAACCACCTTTCAGATTATCACGAAGTGCTGGTGTTACATCACATTTTTTATCCTCTCTCTTTAGCATCAGTCTAACATTTACTTACTGTAACGCACTGCGTTTAAATTCTTTCTCTTGCATTCCCCCCAACACCTACTGTGACATTCTTTGGTAATCAGCAAAGGGCTTACTCCAAAAGAAACCCAATTTTGAATAGTGCAAGTGTCAAAAATTATTGCCACTTCCTGAGTTATAATCACAGAACTACAGAATCACAGAATAGCCCAGGTTGGAACGGACCTCGAAAGATCGCCTGGTCCAACCTTTCATGGGAAAGGGAGCCTAGATGCGATTACCCACCAATCTCTCCAGTCGTGTCTTAAAAACTCCAGCGATGGGGACTCTACCACATCCCCGGGGAGGTTGTTTTCCAGTGATTGACTGTTCTTCTCACTGTAAAAAATTTCTTTATGTCAAGATGTAACCTTTCCTGGTGCAACTTGCACCTATTGCCCCTTCTCTTCTCCATGTGGCTTCTTGTGAAGAGAGAGCCTCTGCCCTCTTTGTAGATGCCCTTTAAGTACTGGAAAACTGTGATGAGGTTCCCCTGAGCCTTCTCTTCTCCAGGGAGAAGAGACTTGAATCCTTCAGTCTTTCCTCACAGGGCAGTGTGTCCATTTCCACTAAAATCTGAAAAATCCATCAACAGCAAGACAAAACCCCAAACTAGTCTATGATTCTATGAAAGTAAGTCCATTATCTTACTAGCAAAAAAACTGCCACAGAACATAAAACCACAAGAAATGTTATCCAGACACTTCCTTTTATTAGGACACTGAAACAATTTAATGTACAAATGCTTTGTGTTAGTTGTAAATATTTCCTCTGTTTAAGCAGCATTTACAGCTCGTGTACATTTCTCGAGTCATCTTAAGATGCAAGACACTTTTGCGGTAGCAACTTCATAGATCAGTGAATGCTAACACTCCACAATCCTGTTTAAAATAATAAAGTCCAGATGGAGTGACAGAAAGGAGACAGTACACCATTCTGTGCAGTGACTGGGATCATATTTCAAAAGTGGGGAAAAAAAAAAATCAGTTATTCAGCCATACTTCTCTTTAATACTCTCCTTATGCATTTCACCTCCTATCCAAAAATGATTACTATAATAAACAGAAAAGGCATCTGTAGGTTCTCCTATAAAAACAATGAACCTACACAAATAACAATCAATTATTTTTAAATATTCAAGGAAAACAGATCTGTTTAAAAAAAGAATATATGTATAATGTAGACATGTTTCTTCAAGCCAAAATACCTTCGAAGTATAAATTCTTTCCAGTCCATCCCAGTCCCCACATATTGCAAACAATTGCCTTCATCAGGACAATTTCAATAAATGGCCACCTTATTACAGTTGAAATGCATTTCTTCTCAACTACCAGATACTGATCTTCAGTAAGAAAAAAATTAACAACATCTATTTTTGATCACTATTTATTATCCTGGTGCTTCCACTTAGCTGAAACTTTGTTCCAAATACTTGGCAGGGCAAAATACATAAATTAGTTGAATGAAAATTAAGAATCCAGTTATTTATTTTCAATAGAAACTTTGAAGTTTGAGATAAGGCCCTTATGTGTTTGATTCACCTCACAGTATCCTCCTGAATAGCCTTCCATTTATTTACTAAGACCCCAGCCTCGCTCCCACACCTGAAGAAATCGATGAAAAAATCCAGCTTCATCCAAACATAACCACAAAGCAACTAAAACAGGCTTGTTCATAAATTTATCAGCCTAGAGTACTTAGAGCTTAAGCACCTTAACAGGCTTCCGATTTTTTAATGTCAAAAGTTTAACCAGAATCACCTGCTGCCTCCCTAACCCCAACCAACTTTTTTCCCCAGAGCCGTCCTTCCCTTCATCTGCTTGCCATGTCAGAGACATTTATCAAAAAAGTCAAAATGAAGAGGGCTAGACACACTTAAACTGACCAGGGATCTCTCTCTCCACCAGCTACATCTCATAAGCGCCTTCATTTCTCACAGAGACCACGTATATATCCTGACAGTAAAACACCCATTGTACTTCAAGTGCTATCAACCATAAGGTATTCACTTTAGTGTGATCTAAATGCTTCTTTTCTATACACTGGTAAACAACAAAAATGGACAAAGGCAGTTTTACCAATGTTTTAATGCTGGGTTTGTGTTTGCCAAATGAATCAGATGATAGTATCTCTTAGCAACATACTTGAACTTTTGTTTCATCAGAACCACTTAGTCACAGCTTTGAAATTGCCAGAAATTCCACTCTACTTCCTGCCAATTTAGGTGTTATCACTTCATTTTAAAGCAAGAACAAAAATAAAAACCAAACCCATGTATCTAAAGATTGTTGCTAGTTCTCAAAAGTGCAACCAAAAAAAATCCCCCACTTGCAGACAACCTAAAACAAAAAGCAAGAAGTGAATATAGATTCTGCAACCTAGTATTTCAATGCTAATTGGTGATTTGCTTACCTTTACAAGTTTATCTTGAACTCCAAAATCATTTATTATGCTACACTGGAACCCAAGTACCTCATTTGTTCCCAGCTTATACATCAAAGGCTTAATCAAACCAAAAATGACTCACAAGCTCCACGTATAGTAATGAGTTTTAATTTCCATTTCTCGCAATCTCTGAGGGTCTTGAGAAAGTTGATTGTTCCGCACTTCGGTTCCAGTCTGTAAAATGGCAATCAGCTTCCTTCCGCACATTTTTTCTCTTTTAAATTGTTGGCTTCTCACAGGCTTTTACTCACAGTTAATAGAGAAAAACATAAATGTCAGTGAAAAGGGAATACTCCTTCACATTGGGATGAAGGTTTCTCCACATTGCACAGATAATTATTTCACCATTTCAAATAGTCAAGCAACAATCACAAAAGTGCCCCAACACAGCTTTAGCTGGTTTATCTGAATGTATGCAGGTGAGAAGTTTTGAAAGCCAGCACAGAGACAGTCCCTACGAACTGAAGGAGGCAATAGACTATGCTCATCTGATGCAGAATATTCAACAAAATATGGTTGATCATGCTACAAAATCTAATTATATGATAAGTAAAAATCTGAATCAAACATGATTAAGTTTTTATTTAAACAATGACATTTCTCAAAAATAGTCCTGTAGTCCTTGTAGCAGCAACCGAAAAGGCACGTAAGTACAAAACAACCCAGAATACAGATCAGGCAGAATATAAAATTTTTAAATGGGCATTCTTAAAACAAAATCCTGAAATACATAGCTATAGTTTTTATTTTATAAAAAGGTACAGCTTACTGTCATCCTTCCTTACCAAGTTCCTCTGATTGGTGTAATGTGTCCATCCATCTGTGTAATGTTCATCTGTGCTTACTGAAAATCCTGACAGCATAACCTCCAGATATTACTATCCAATTATGTGGGGATTTTATGTGCACATATTGAGTCGTATTTCAGTAGTATTTGTACCACCTAAACTCTTATTAGCTATCTGTGAGTCCTCCCTTCTAAGGTATAGCTGTTTAGAGATAAAACTTAGCACACACCATTTTAGTGCTTCAAAGTAGTTTGACTAAGCTAGTATTTAGTTACTGTTTCAAAACCTTGGTTCATTCTTCATGTTGCTTAAGACTCCCCTTCAAGACTGGTGCAAAGGCCCCCTGACTGAACATACTATAATGGAATTACACCAGTTTCACAATTCAGAGGTTTCAGCTTAGAGGTTTTAAAGTTAATAATATGAAAAACCTCACCCATAATATCAAATATGCATATAATTACATATGAAATGCAGGAAGCAAATAGTATGAATAGTATGAATTTACTATTTAGGTAATTATATTCTCTGGCCAGGCATTCTTAAAAACTGGCTTCCAAAAATGGTTACAGAAAGATAGAAACAAAAAAGAACTGAAGTTCCTCCTATAGTTCAATAATAAATGACATAATATAGCACAAAATTATCTCTTAACATGTTATTTTCTCCCTTTTGGCAGTATTAGGAAGAACCTATCTTCATTCTGGGGGGAGAATAATTCCTTGAAATTTATTTAAGTTCCTACATTCTGAGAATATGCAGAGAAAACAATACATTTTAGATATTTTTGGAGAAAACTGAATGTTCATATACATTTTTGAAAACATTTAAGTGTTTGAAGAAATAAATTTAAAACTTTTTAAAATGCAACTTATGAAAGAGTCCTGTATGCAACAGTGATATCCCATTTTAAGGAATGCTAGTAAATGGTAGAGTTTGAATTGCAGGTACACTGTGTCATTCACCAGTTCCAAAATTCAGCATTCTTCCCCTCACTGCATTTGTACCATTCTGGAACAATCTTGTTACTCAGTCAGGTTTCAATGCCATCAGTGGAAGAACTTGAATATCTGAAGTGAAGTCACTATACAGTGTAAAACACTTATCCTGATAATTTGGGGAAAGAGGAATCCAAAACAGCAGTTTAATTCAATACAGACTGTGCAGCTTCCTTAAGAAGTGATGCAGCTTTGTCCAGTTCTTGTTCTGTTTGTTCCACTGTTATCACTACTCGAATACTAGAAAAAGAAAACCAGAACGTGCACAGTAAACTCTACTCCTTGCCTTCAGCTTTAGACTTTTCTTGTACTAATTTTAACACATTAAGATCACTATCTCTAGGGAAATTATTATGAATTCAAATTCAACCAGAAACAAGACATATGACTAAACAGAAATGGTCAAACTACTTTTTTTCCCCCCATACACACCACAGAAATTTGATTATCATTTTTACCTGCAGATGTGCAGCTCATGGAAATGTGCCTGGTAACAGGCAACATGCTGATCACTGAGATTCAGGTAGTTTTGATACAGTTATTTCAGGGTATTACCTTCCTGTAACAGTCACTGAAAATATACCTCAAAATGGAGCCTTTCCCATTTTTTTACAGGGCCAACTATTCAATCCAGTCTACTGAACAAAACCCCATCATTGTATGAAAAGAGACAGAGAGGCATATCGAATAAAATGAAATAATGTATTGACTTTCTACTAACCTGGGTGGAGGAAGACATTTTTCTTCTTTCTCCAAATAGCGGGCCTGAGTTAATGCAATACCACTATTCATGCACTACAAATAAAGAAAATACAGCAGTCGTCAATCTGGGAACTTCTGGTATATCCTTTTGATCACCAAATACGTATAACTAACTTTTATGAGTTTGGGGTCAGGATAACTTTAAGTTCTTTCCCAAATGGAGGTTTTGAAGGTTGTGCAAAATGATCTCTGATTTTAATACAGCATAAACACATAAAACAGGTTAGGGTCTAGCTTCTTTAGCTGTCACCTCTAAGTAATCAGACAAAAATGCTGTATTAAGTAGGCTACTAAATCATATTTTCAAGGAAATCAACTTCAGAGTTTCTTTTTGTTGTGTAATCTTGTTTACCTGCCACCTGAAATATAAAACTTCCCTATCAACCTTCATCTCCTTCATGTGGGAGAAAGAGAACAACTACATATTGAAGATGGAAAAAATACTACATACAAAACATGAGATTCTTCACACAAAAAAGCAAGTTCATGGACTCAAACAAGCAAAATTACAGAAAGCTAGACCTCAAATGGTTAAAATACACCACCAGAACTCTGTTCAAATGATACCCTTTATTCTTATGAACATCATAAAAGTTTTCTAAGCAACAGTTTTATATGCAAATTTAACTTGAATTATGAAGTACATAACAGGAAATAATTTTCTGAAGTAAAAGGTCTAATATACATTTTTATCCAGTGCTACAGACCTAAACATCTGCAGCAAGAAATAGCTAGAAGGTGGTCTTTAATATAGCCCTATAGTCAGCAAAGAAACTGAGTTTCTTGCAGCATTCCTGCAAGACATTCCAACAAGTTACCCAACAAGCCTCCCTACCCATATGCACTTCATTCATTATTCACATTCAAAGGCAATTATGTATTTTAATTGCTATGGGGCCACTTACATAATCAACAACTCTTTTGAGTAACTTCACATCATTTTCTCGAGATCCACAGCTCTCTTCCAACTGTAGGTGCAATGCTGGAGAAAAACATTCTCCCACTACTTTTAAGCCAGATATTCTAAAACAAATAAAAAGCCTTTAATACACATCCTACTTGAACACTAGATAGTAAGTGTTTCCCCTTTCTAGGTGGCGAGTGAGAAGAGAGAGATATTTCACTTTACTAATACTAATGCAGACAAAACATATGTGCATTTCAGCTTGCAATAGGTAAAGATAACAAAACTTATCAAGTGAATGTCTTTCCTAAGGAGTTTACTAAATGTAGTTTCAGCAAGTTTCTGTAACAATAGTGATTCCTCCTTTTGCAAAAAGGATTAATGATTCCGAAAGTTTGAAAGGATCCTTATGAAGTTGTAGGAGAAATGTTAGTGTTAGGCCTGTATGCTGCTGATAAAAACACAGCTCGCTAAGTCAAGTCTTTGGAGTCTACATTAAAGAAAATAAATAATAATAAATCATTTTACCCACTTACGTGAGAAGAAAAAACAAGGTTTATTTTTTTGGAAAGACTTCTGATTTTAAATTATTTCCTGTGGAAAATCTTTACAACATCATCTGTCACTTAGTCAGAAGCTCCTCTAAAACTAGTTGTATTACTAGAATTGCTCCCACATCTGTACGTAGGGACAGTTGTTAATCGAGTTCCTAGAATCTGATTGAACGATTGACATTTGATTGTCAAAAAATGATTGACATTTGGTTGTCATTGTCCTGACACATCATATAATCATATTCAGGACTGAGTTATTCCCCTCCAAAAAACTGTATCCAATACCCAAGCAAGACCTCTGGTGTCCAAAATTAACAGGTCCCATAAACGCATGTCTACCATCAGCCGTAATTTTGACTTCCTGACTTTGATGAGCTTGCCTCACACACATTGTAAGCTTATACCCTCATTTGCAAATAAGTTTTCTATTTTTACAAAGTTCAAGACCCAGTCAGAGCAGAAGAGATGTTAAATCCATAAACACCAGAACTGGAGCCTGTAAGAGAGAGAATTGACACTACAAACACACTGAATCAATTATAACCTTGAAAAAATAAAATTATACTCTAGCATGGAAAGTATCTTGCATTATTTCTACAATGCTATTTCAATTCACAGTCCATTCCAGAAAGGCAAATCAAACTGATATTCTTCTTCAGCCACAAAACTGCAAACATTCTGGTGCCATTCACCCACACTTGCAAAGTAACCAAACACAAGCGATTTCTTCAATACACAAGCACACACACTGCATTTGTCTCACTAATGCACACATACCTAGGAATCGGGGATAAGACATTTGGTAACATAAAGGACAAGGAAAAGCAGTCCAAGGTCCAGCTACAAGGTAGAAAGACAATACACAGTATAACTGTATAACATATCCGTTCTTAGTTACACTCCCTAGGACCGACCTGACCTCTAAGTAGCGTTCTACAAGTAGGGAGATGAGAGGAGAAGTCAGACAAAGTTTCACCGTAACTTAAATCTATTTGCTGGAGAACAGAGTTTAAGACAAGCTACTAAAACAATTAGGTTTTGTTTAGAGAGATACAGTATTAGCTTCTAGTTATAAAATAGACATTCTTTAATTGAAATAGATAAACTGCCCCCCTCCAAAGAGTAAATGAGAAAAGATGAGTAGGAAGCAAGCTTTGTATCACTTCCACTCAAACTGAGTCTTTGCCTGAAAAACATGCTTTGTATTTGCTATACACTTACTCATAGAGGTTGCTTATAAGTTTCAAACTTAATTTTAAAACTTTTTCTGTCAGTCACAGCTGTAGTAAACTGAACTACATAATTCATCATACCCAACTATTTGAAGAAACCCAGGAGTTTAACATGAGGTCTTCCGATGGCAATACTTCAACTTTCATGTAAAGTATTAACCATGTTTTTCTGAGCCTCTGCCAAATTAAGATTCAACAAGTATTTGAGAATCCAGTGCATGCACACTGTAATTTTCCTGAAATCAGAATTCACTTTCCTAAGAAATGCTGGGAAAGTCTCATTTTCAAACAAAAATGTACAACTCCCACACAAAAAAGAGAGAAGTCTGAAAGATCTGATTTTGAAGTAACAAAGGAACAAAACTAGCCTCCTGAACTCCAACGCTCCTTTTAAGGCCAGTTCTATATTAGTAAATTAAATATGCCTTGGACTGTTTTCTGGCCCTGTGGTGAATGGGTATGGAATGACTCACATCCATACTTCTAAAATCTGAGTCTCCACGGCAGGGTGGCCACATCCAAACTGACTACTGGGAACAGCTCCTGGCTCACGCCAACTCTTGGACTATATCCAGGAGTCCTTCCAAAGAACACTGCTTGGCCTGGGCCAAACCCATGCCACAGATCACTCCAACAATTTGACAGAGTAGACAATCGAGATCCAGTGCCCAGGAATGCTTCCTGACATTAACGTACCAGTATGGATGTAGCCTCAGGGAGCTCCCTCCTCACAACCCTCCGCACCCCAGCTACAAGGCTGGGCTGCAGAACTGAGTGGCAGGACCAGGCTCTCGGCGGTAGGGAACCCTGTGTAGCCAGGCTGCCCTGAACACCATAAACATTTCCATCAGTTTTGCTAACAGAAAACTAGAATGAGGTCTCATTGAAAAAATGTCAAGTTTCTCTGGAAGGGAAAATCTTTAAAAATAAATCTGCTTTTCCCAATGAAAACTTGCTTTATTGGAAAATTCTCAGCCAGGTGTATGATATGCAATAAGTAATGAACTATTTAAGGGATACTACCTACTACTGTCATGCTTTTTAAAAGAACACAAAATTCTGTCCTGTCCATCCTGTCTCCCTGCAACAGAGCTTCTTCTTTTCCATTTACTAAGATACTAGATATTTTTAAATACAAGACAGAAATCTACTTTATCTAAGACTGTTAAGAACATTAAGAATATTCCTGATTTGTGTTAATCGTCCCATCTCTTACTGCATTTTCTTATGCTCTATAAGCTGCCATAGACAATAAGAAAGTAGTTCTATGCAGGTTTCAGAAGAATTCTTCCATTTCTTCCACAAACCAGCACTTGGCTTGTACCCAGAACAGGAATAAACACCAGTCATTCCTCTAGCTTACAACACTATGGTTTCTTCCCCTACCATAGTCTGTATAAGGACCAACATTTTTTTGGAACGCTAATCATGCACTGGTTCTTATATATCAAGTCCTAAATTTCATGGGTTAGTTACACTTTGGCTAAAAGAAAGATTTCCTTTACTTTTAATATGTCCCTCTCACTGTATTTATTCTGAGAAAGGAGAAAAGCTGTGTATTCTTTCCCATTTTCTTTTTGTACAGTTCTACCACCATTTCACGCTCTCTTTTTAAACCAATAGTTAGTTCCACTCTATCCTAGTGAGAGCACCATAAAGAATTGGAGTCAAGCAGCAGCCATGGTTAGGCAGGGAAGATGAGTGCATTTAATATCACAACATTAAAAAAAAGCTTTTTCTGAAAACTTTGCCTCCTCTTCAAACCATCACACACTTTTTCTAGTGTGGTTATTAATTAAAAAGAAAGAAAAACACACTGGACCCTGCAAATGTTGGTTCAAATCTTCTCTCTGATATTGCTTTATGCAATTGTTAGAATAGTGTTCCTGCTACAGGGCTGCCCAATTCCCTGGTGGTGTTAAATCTTTCAAGTTCTTTTCCAGTACAACCTAGAAGAATTATTTCCTTTGCAATTTTTTTGGACCTCTATATTACCACACTGTTTTCCATAAGGCAAAAATACAAAAGTCCTATTAGAGACACTCAGGCATTTTGTCTCCTTGTTGATTTGTGACTATACTAATCACTGGATTTAAGTGAAAAAGTAGGATCAGTCACAGGACAGAAAAGTATCAGCCATGGCTTATTCGCTTCTGTTTTGCAGTGAGTATTAACAAGTAAAAGATTGATAATTTTTCCTTACATTTTTTTCCCTGTATTTTAAACATATTTATAATTACCACCTAAAAATCACAGGTAGAGAAGAATATTACAATTATTCTCCTTTTCACTCAATCATAACATTCTATTACTAGCAAAGAAAAGACACTAACACTTTTCAAGTTACTCTAAAATTATAATTTCAAGCATAGAAGCATCTGGGTATCTTTGACCTGAAAGCCTATGCATTTTAAACCTGTGTTGAAACAGAACACAGACAAAGGAGACAAGGATTATTTGATGGTAGGATTATTCCAAAGAAGTTGAATGTACCTAAAGTTCTAACATAAAACATTCCCTGAGCAGGAAACTGCTTATTTGAAATAACAAGCAACTCACACTGAAAATCTAAGTGACTACTACTACAGAAAAATCAGCTAGTATAATCAATCATGCATTACCGATTTTGTGTGTGTTTAAATGTTATCCATTTCTGTAATACGTAACAGAAAACTGTTGAAGAAAATGAATTGTAAAATACCAGCTAACATATCTGTTCTGCACATTAAACACTCATTAAATAGTCACAGTAATTTCTGTATTTTTTAGTAGCAAAACCTGTCAGGAAAAAAAGCAATTACTCAGTATAGCCATCTTTTAAAACAGTATAGTGTTAGGAAATTTTAAACAGAATTCTTATTTTTCAGATAAATTCTAGCAATTTTCTACATGTCCAGAATAATGAATACTTCTATTACTATTTAACATTCAAGTCTCATATGTAAGAATAATATCGTACTAAAGGTGATTGCAAGGTGCACTGAGTTGTCTGAAAGCGTATCTGCTAAGCTACACCCCAAACGCTTTTACTTAGACATTTTGTTCAAAATGCTTACCAAAACTTCGTACCATTGAAAGCTATCACACTCTCCTAAAGACTTAAATGTATAAGGGCTTGCAAACATCCTCACTAGCATTAAGGTATAATCTCCCTTCAATACCTGTAAAGGGATTTTAAAAACTTGGAACTCTTTTTAGTAGCATAACGGAGACAGTTGGAAAAGGATGACTTTCTTCCTTTAATACATACATAATTTAGTGTACATATCCCAGTCTAAGCATCTGTAAAACCAGAAATAGATTTGGGCAAGGAGAGTTCTTTAAAGTTGGCATGATAAAGGCATGGTCAAATCAACAACAGCCAAAAAACCCCCCAAAAACACACTTACCCCTGTAAAGCTTTGTGAATACGTTCGCATTTAGCCCGGAGAGTCTGAAAAATGTCTACACACAAAAAAAAAAAAAAAAAAAGGAAAAAAAAGAAAAAGGAAAAGGTTTAGATGTCCTGTTTCTACATTACATTTCTGTAAGTCTAAGATTTCAAAAAAAGCATTTGAAAGGAAAACTAAGATATACATATCTGTTGAAGTACTAAGTCTGTTCACTACTCTCCATAATGTTCCTGATTCCCATTTGTTCCAGGAAATGACAGGCTTTTAAGATCTGACAAATGCATTACTTCCCTTTATCTCGTTACTCCAGCTGCGTTAGTTCATGATCATATGGAAAGGATGATACAAACACTTGCTAACTGGATTGAAATGGCAGGTCCAACTTATTTATATCTAAAATATCTACAGCCATGCAGACTCTGCTCCTTGATCCTTTCAACAACTCACTGCTGATTCTTAAACAGGAAACTTTGACTCCTGGACCTGCAAACCTTGGTTCTTTTCCTCAGTAAAGGTTGACCCTCCACTACAGCTAACAGTCCCACAACTTACTCTTAATTTTTTCTTGCTTTTGTTTAACTTCTGAGGACTAGCCATGGGCTACCCAGTAGTTTTTAATCATTTGTGACAAAAATAAACACTGCACCTCTCTGCAGATGTCCTCCAATCTGTTGATGCTAATGAAATACACACAGATTTGGCCTATTTTGTCCTTCTCGTATGCCTCTCGCCCCCTCCACCCCCCCACAAAAAAAAAAAAAAAAAAAATCTTTCTTAGGTTCTAGCAACAAGGGCAATTCTCTGTCTCCTAGAGCAGAAACTCCTGCCTGCCAACTTTATCCAGATGTCCTGTACTTGGTCCTGTCGAAATTGCAGGTGTTTGTTTGCATCATGATCATTCCTGAGACTCTTGCCTGGATGCTTACTTTGAGAAGAAAAAGAAAATTAGGTAGTGCAAGTAGAAAGGAAAGGGTTGTTCAGTCCTGAGGAAATATATTCCCATTTGTTTCTCTACAACCTTCCCTTACTCCATTTGTCTTGAAGGAATTTGTTTTCAAGGAAGCAGCATATCACTAGTCTATAAAGCAGAATAATAATTTCTAATTTGCTTAGTGATAACCATCTCCATCCCTCCTAGCCTCAACTAACTCGCTCATTTTCAGCTGGAAATGAAGGAAAGGGGAGGAAACACTGAAAAAGAAAAGCAGGATGGGAAATTACATGAAGAAAAAATCATGCATGTAAAATTAATTAGCTGAAAAAGAGAGACAACTTAGAAGAGTAAAAGGGTGAGGAATCAAAGCAGGGAGAAGTCCTGGTTTCGGCAGGGACAGAGTTAATTTCCTTCCTAGTAGCTGGTACAGTGCTGTGTTTTGGATTTAGGAGGAGAACAATGTTGGTAACACACCGATGTTTTAGTTGTTGCTAGGTAGTGGTTACACTAGTCAAGGACTTTTCAGCTTCCCGTGCTCTACCGACTGAGAAGGCTGGGGGTGCACAAGAAGCTGGGAGGGGGCACAGCCAGGACAGCTGACCCAAACTGGCCAGAGGGACATTCCATACCATGTGACGTCATGCTCAGCATATAAACTGGGGGGAGTTAGCTGGGGGGGGTGGGGGCTGCTGCTCAGGGACTGGCTGGGCATCGGTCAGCACGTGGTGAGCAATTGTATTGTGCATCACTTGCTTTGTATATTCTGTTGTTGTTGTTATTGTTATTATTATTATTATTATGTTTCAATTATTAAACTGTTCTTATCTCAACCCCCGAGTTTTCTCACTTTCACTCTTCCGATTCTCTCCCCCATCCCACTGTGGGAGGAGCGGGGAGAGTGCGCAAGCAGCTGTGTGGTGCTCAGTTGCTGGCCGAGGTTAAACCACAACAGTCCTTTTTGGCACCGAACGTGGGGCTCGAAGGGTTTGAGATAATGACAGATTAACCAGAGCGCATTAAGGAATTTATACCTGTTAACAGTTGCGGGTCACAATATTTATTCATCTGTTCTCAATATTAGTTTATCTGATCTGTATCATGCTCTTTTTTTGCTGTACATGTTAAAGATTGGTGTTGGTTTTTGCAGTTTGCTGTGCTCTGCAGTGAATAGTGATGTTCTGCCTGGGAGATTTGTTATTAAAACACTGGAACACTGGCCTTGAGCTTCATCTGGTATTTTGAGCTTTGTACTGAAGCCATTACTGTACTTCGGGTACCACTTTGTGGAGACAATTAGCAATTATAGTTCTTCCTCTGAGAGGTTTTTTATGGAGGAAATACAGAATGCCAGCATCGCTACCTTCTTCTATGATGTTTCCTCCTTCATTACGGTAACTTTTCAGTATCTTGAACATCCCTGGGGAGTTAAGGTACTTCTATTGGTATTTCTTGGGAATATTGTTTCGGTTTTGTCTAAGGTTAATAAGCAATTTAAGAATATCATCCAGAGATCTGCCCCAAGGCTGGATAGTTATGAGTGGCAGGGTGTGTGGGATAGCATGGGCAAGTACCTAGGCCAGTGGGCACCCCCAGTGTTTTGGAACTTCACTCCTGGGCAAGTGCAGAATCCTGAAAAATTAGTAGAGTATTTGGACAAAGTATGCTGTCACCCTGGCAACTCCAGAGAGACACAGATCACTG
>NW_008796115.1:932888-933643 GCF_000699145.1 Aptenodytes forsteri
CCCCCCCACAAAAAAAAAAAAAAAAAAAATCTTTCTTAGGTTCTAGCAACAAGGGCAATTCTCTGTCTCCTAGAGCAGAAACTCCTGCCTGCCAACTTTATCCAGATGTCCTGTACTTGGTCCTGTCGAAATTGCAGGTGTTTGTTTGCATCATGATCATTCCTGAGACTCTTGCCTGGATGCTTACTTTGAGAAGAAAAAGAAAATTAGGTAGTGCAAGTAGAAAGGAAAGGGTTGTTCAGTCCTGAGGAAATATATTCCCATTTGTTTCTCTACAACCTTCCCTTACTCCATTTGTCTTGAAGGAATTTGTTTTCAAGGAAGCAGCATATCACTAGTCTATAAAGCAGAATAATAATTTCTAATTTGCTTAGTGATAACCATCTCCATCCCTCCTAGCCTCAACTAACTCGCTCATTTTCAGCTGGAAATGAAGGAAAGGGGAGGAAACACTGAAAAAGAAAAGCAGGATGGGAAATTATATGAAGAAAAAATCATGCATGTAAAATTAATTAGCTGAAAAAGAGAGACAACTTAGAAGAGTAAAAGGGTGAGGAATCAAAGTAGGGAGAAGTATGCGTTGTTAGTTTTGGGTGAAGAAAGACTGAAGAATAAGATTTTCCTGAATTAAGTACCTGGATTATCTTCCATAATATTCAGAGCCTCAATAGCAGCAGCAGCTAACAAAGGAGGCAGGGATGCAGAAAAGCAGTAGCCTTGGCCAGACAATCGCTGGGGGGGGGGCAGGGGGAGGG
>NW_008796115.1:939038-947196 GCF_000699145.1 Aptenodytes forsteri
CGGGGGGAGGGATGGAGAAGAGGTGGTACCCTGGCCAGACAATCGCTGGGGGGGGGGCAGGGGGAGGGAAGAAAAAAAAATAACTTTTTTGTTTATAGCAGTACAGACGATGTTTTAAAAGTTAATTCACATACATTTAAACAACTTCTGCTGTACACTTATAGGTTCATGGAAGGATTTAAAAGTAGGTTTCCAATTCATCTACAATATTTCATAGAACCAGACAGTTTCTGTATGGAATCAAAAAAAAAATAACTTTTTTGTTTATAGCAGTACAGACGATGTTTTAAAAGTTAATTCACATACATTTAAACAACTTCTGCTGTACACTTATAGGTTCATGGAAGGATTTAAAAGTAGGTTTCCAATTCATCTACAATATTTCATAGAACCAGACAGTTTCTGTATGGAATCAAATGTTGCATAATAATTTATATCTTAACACTCCTGGCAAATTGGTATTAGTAACTAACTCTAAGTAACTATTCCTGCCACACCATATGAAAATGAGACCTGGCTTACCTGATGGTCAATAATAAAAGATCTTCCACAGCAAAATCCTCCAATAGAAGCCAGTGAATTTTCCATGTTTGCACTAATAAGATCAATATCATCAATCTGCCAGTTAAATTAAAAAGTTATTAAGAGATGCTTTGGATTACATCAAGACTATTTATAAGATAAATCTATTGAAGATGTATCTTGTTTCATATAATCATGAATACTAGAGAAGATCCACCAAACCATCACATATTAAAATGAAGCTAAAATTGAAATAACAATTTCAAGCAATATAAAAGGACTTTAGAAATTGAGATTTATGGATCTGTAGATAATATACATAAGATCATTCTTTTCCAAGCATTGCAACATGAAGAACACAAACAGAAAAAAACAAATTATATAGATACTGGTGACAATTCCTCAAAGCACTCAGTGTGACAGTGTCCTTTAAGAATGTAAGTAGTCCCACTGCAGGCAGTAGGAGTCAGAACGTGATTAAAATTGAGCATAAGCCTAGTTATATCAGAGTTTGAACCTTAGAGACACAATTGTCTTATTTCATTTGTTAGTTGCAGACATATTTTTTGCCAGATTCTGTAATGCACACTAATGACCACTGCTACAAATTCCCATTCTGAGCAGACAAAATGGAAAAATTATGTTTGTAAATGAATTTAACATAGAAGCCACTTAATTAGATGGTACTGGGCAAACATCAAAGTAGCACTGTTTGTTTCCTTTCCTAAAGCTGTTTAACATTCATTTTCTCTTTTCCACATTTGGTATTAAGACACTTAAAGAGAAAACAATAGGAAATAGGGGAAGACAGAATAAATTCTCAGAATTTGGTATTTCACTTCCAAACTGAACACAGACACTGTCAGAATGTAGTGAGAGATGCTCCACACTAAGACACGGGCAACCAAAAGAGCACTTCTTCCTTTCCCAGCTCAAGTGACTGTGGTAGCAAACAACCTCAAGGATACCGTTTTGGATTTCCAAAGTACTCCTCAGCTGAAAAAACACCACAAAAGGTAGGCTCTTGGAAAAATAATTTGGCTTAATCTGCCAGTAAAGTAGTAAGACAACATCTTTGAAAGGACTATCAAAAGCTTTATCCTATTTTTCCCTACTGGAATAAAAGGCAATAGAGCAAAGTAGGCTGGCTATACGCTGAGAAGATTTTTCTGACTTAACCCTAGCCCCCAAATATTTCTGTGTAAGCATGACACTTTTACGTGTATGCAGCTGGAAAATACTGCAATCATCATCTCACTCAGTGACCAAAAAAATGATAAAATTATGCATTGTAAAAATTCTTTTATCCTCCACACTAAAGATAAGTAAAATTATTTCAAGTAAGCACATGAAAGAAAAGTGCCAAGACCTGAATGCTTTAAGACTGATAAAGAAAAGTATGTTTAAATTTCTATCGTACACTACTAAACATTGTTAATGCCATAGGTATAAGAAATCAATTGCACAATTTTCTTCTGTACAAGTCTCTTGTTCACAACAAAACTAACAAAAAAGGCACTTACATTTATTCCAAAGTGTTCAGTAATTCCTCTTCCATGTTCTCCAAGGACTCCAAAGGAAAGGCTCTCCTCCAGAAATATTCTAACTTTGTATTTATACTTCAATTTTATCTAAAACAGAGCAAATGATATAAAATACAAGTCAAGCCCACCAGAATTCGGTGATAAAATGGGTGGGGGAGATAAGGTAAAGACAAAGTACAGTACCCTGAATACTGCAAAAATGTCAGTTCTAGAGTTGAGTTCTGTCATTAAGACATTTTAAAAGCCTTCAAAATTCTTCTACCATGTAAGAGTAGAGTAAATTTCATAAATGTTCATGTACCAAATTTTTTTTTTTTTTTAAATAGGCTATCAAGTACTTTCAAGATGATGCATTTTCACAGCATTTCTTCCATTATCTGCTAGAATATAGCCTGCACAAAAAGCCAATTTATGCTGAATAGCAAATGTTTTCCTTGGAGTCAGCGTTTATGACAGCTGTGTGAGGGTTTCTTTGAAACTTGTCTTTTTTGTTTAGATATAACTGAGTTTAACAATTTAGTATCATACAGCATAGCTGAAAAGACAGTATATTTTACAGGTTAAAACCTAAGACCATAACCAGATACTCATTTGCAAGTCTCATTACATATAGCTTCACAATCCTAATCCTGATCAGAAGTTTCAAAACAATATAAGATTTGGGATCACCATTTCATGAACATTTGAGAAAGCAAGAAGGTAAACAAAAAAACTGCATGCAGAGCTTTTCTAGGTAGGCTTAACGTTATGATACTACTATTTCATGAGCCACATGTTTTCATATGCAGAGTTTAAAAGGCAAACTGAAACGACTTACCAATTCTGGAAGAGGGCAAACGTCTCCTGTGTTCATATACAATCCTTCCACTACAATAAACCTTCGAGTTACACGGGCCTTGCGAGGATTCTTCAGAGAAAGATATGGTTTCAGTTCATATCAATTGTTACTAACAAGTGAAGCTCTGAAGATTTTTTGATAGGGAAGGACAGCAATGGGAAGGGAAGGAAGACAATGTCTCTTTTTCAAGTAAGCTTTTATTTTAGTTTAAACTTAGTATTTCTCATTTGTGACAAAAGTTGAAATGCCTCATTGGACTAGTTTTTCTTTATTTTGTAATAATTTTAAAGCTTTTAACTTTTACACAAGACTTAAGATGCCTTGTTTTGCAACAAATCATAACTAATCCATTTGAACTTTATGAATAAAATACAAACAATACAACTACAGAACAAATACTACAAATCTTGGTCTCTATTATATTCATCATTAGTCTGAGCATTTAGAAAGCTTTTCAACAAGTGGTTTGTGCACCAGGATTCTCAATGCAGCACAAACCTCTCACAAATAGTGTCTTCATAAAACACAATCCAAAAGTATTCATAACATTCACATTACAATCTCCTTGTCTGATCTCTGGGCAATACAGGCCATAAGAATACCCTGCACTGGTTTCTGTTTAAACTTCAATGGTATGATTTGAATTTTGTTGTTTTAAAATGCCATCCCCCTGGTATTTACTTTAAACCTTACTGCTATCTTCTGATCAAGGATATTAAGTCATGCTTCTTACCTTTTTCAGTTCTTGTAAAAAGATTCAGAGAACATCTATTTGACTTTTCTGAGTGGTAGGCACCAAAACTAGGCACAGTTCACTCCACAAATTGGACCAACTCTAGTGGTAAGATCTACCCCATCCTAGTCAGTACATCTTAGTTATACACACATGGTCTATTTTAAGCTCTTGGCCACCAACTTTATGTTCACATTCAGCTAATTACATTAAGAAACTTTAACCGTGTAGCTAAACCAAAGCACTCTGCTCTAACAAACCAAATGTGTTACACAAATTGCATCACTAGTCTGTCAACCACATCTAAAAACTCATGTAAAGATAACCTGACAAAATGTATTTTCCATGCAGGTATGTTAACTAGTATGCTGTCTATAAATTTGCTATTAATCAGATCCATTACTAATTTAGACTAATGTTAAGCTGACTTGCTTCTAATTATGCAGTTTATCTACTTTACTTCTTCTATGTGTTAGCACAAAATCAGCTTTCTTCCAACTGTCTCTAACTTTCCAGCATTCTGTGAACGAGGCACATAATGATGATAGCTCTTCAGCTAATTCTTTTAAAATTCATTTAACCAAGTCATCTGTACTTGCTGATCCTGATTCAGTAGCTGCTTTTGGATCACCCTTTTGTATTACTGTCAGAATGAGAAGCAAGCCATCAAACTGACCCAAATTTTTCAAGAGAGAGAATATCTTAAGAGTTGAGTGCAAGATAGGGGAAGAGTCTAAGGGGGGGGAAAAAAAACCATGTTGATTCTATAAATTAAAGGGTTAGGACTAGCTGCTTTTCTGTTGATTTTACAGTGTGACATTCAAACTGATAATTAACTTGCATGATTTATTAGGTAAATGCAGTTATACAAATTTCTAAAAGACTAAAAAAAGCTCTGTAATAGTATTTTTAAAAAATAAAATAATCTCACACTTCAGTCATCTGCCCATAAAGATATTCCCCCACTACCAATGCCTGTGAGCTCGCTTCCAGTGGTTATACAGACAAATGCAAATAAATAATTTAAAAAAAAAAAAAAATCTATCTTAATTACATAAGCAACATTAACTGCTCAATAGAGATTTATGAAAACCAAGTAACTGCCTATAAGCACTGCATCCATTCAATTACACAACCCAAAAATAAAAAATGTGTGGGAGGTGGCACAAAAGAGTACAAATATTTCTTCAAAGGAATGGTACCTTTTGATCTTCAGTCTCTTGTTCTTTCAACAGTCGTTCAAGGTCAGCCATATCATTATGCTTAAATAACTTGATGTTACTACGAGATGCTTGTAATCCCTTCTGAATAGCAAAGCAGGCAGCTTCATCTCTGTAAATACAGCAAGCCCTTCTAAGTTTGCACTCGGTTTAACAATTATTCAAAGAAAGCTGGCTATTAGGACTGTCCTGCTTTTGAGCAGATATCTGTGCTTAGGTGTAGTTAAAACCAGATTCATTAAAGCATCATGTATTTTATTTACATTTTGAAAATTCATTTCCAAAGCTTCTCAACTTTTCTATACACTATAGCCACTAAAAGCAAGCCAACACATTTTTTCTTGAAGTGTACACTTGTCCTTTTGTTTGTATGTGACAGCAGTTTATTTGAGCACACCATTCCATGGCCCGGGTACAATACCATAGTAATCATCCCAGAAACTTCCCACTCCATTTGCTTTGGGTCTTAGAAAAAAGGCGCAAAGATGTGCCTGTAACATTTACAGTGGTTCTCCGAGTATTCAAAACCTGCTTTTTAATATTCTTTGGGAATTACTCTCTCAGTGTTCAAAGAACTATCTGCCATTTTTAAGTGTTCGAAAAGCAAATCTCTGAGCATGATGGGGTATGCAATTTCACAGCTGCTTAGGTCGAGTAATTTTTAAAAGTGGCAACTAAATCAAACCTTCTGCAAGTGCTAAATACAGTAATTTCAACCAAGTTGCTTTTAAATATGGTGAGATCTTTCATCAGTGAGAAGCTGAAACAGTACAAGACAGCTAAATCCAGGACACACTGGCATCTTGAATAGTGTGCACTATCCTGGTCATTCGCCTCAAAAAAGCTGATCCAGAAAATGTTTAAAGATGACCAAAAAACATTATCAAAGTTATGAAAGAACTTCTGTAAAAGAAGTCAAATAGGCTGCAAGCCTTACACTTAGAAAAGAGAGCACTGAAGAAAGATTTTGGCAGACAAATGCAAAAGTATCAGTGTGTTGCGGCTTAAGCCCAGCAGGCAGCTAAGCCCCACACAGCCACTCGCTCACTCCCCCCATGGAGAAGATGCATCAGTTCACTGTCTAAAAATCAAATGCATCAACTGAAATTAGTAGGTGTTATATATAAAACAACTATTCCTTCATATTGTTTCATAAAATGTTCAAGTTAAACTGTGAAATTACATGTCGTAGAAGCATTGTGGATATTAAAGATTTACAAAGGCACTAAAAGAATAGGAAGGCTTAAGAAAAATCCATCAACTACTACTAAACCCAAACCCTCCTCTTTGGCTCAGAAAGTTTTGACTATTACTACATTGTTTCTCCTGGTTTTTTACTCTTCCCTAGACAAATTATGACTGGCTACTCTCAGGGACCAGATACTGGGCTTGCTGAATCCTTAGTTTGACCCTGCATAGCTGTTCTTGTGTTACTTTAATATGTACCAATATTTATCCAACTAATCCTTTGCAAATATGCATGAGGGAAACAACTGTCCTGCAAGAAAGGTGAAAAGCCAGCAGTAAACAGGAGAAAAGCAAATATGACTGTACAGTTTCTTAAGAAGAAAACTAGGTATTAAACTTCTGTCAGTTCTTGCTCACATAGTTTGATTTTTTCTTTTCCATCTCTTCCATGATAAAAGCAGTAACTGATTTGATTTGGAGTATTCGGTAAAGAAAAGATACCTGAGCTTTGTACAACAAAATACTCGATCAAAACCAGCATTATTTTCTAACTGGTTAACCTAATATGATTAACAATAATGAAAAAGAAAAATTGAAAGGAAAACTCGTTAATCTGGAATTTCCCAAGTAGAAAATGATACTTACACAAACACAATGTCCCCTCTTTTCGAATATGCAGGAATAGCACTGGCAATTGTTGCAAATCCATATGAGTATATAATAGCTTCCTCTGTCCTCATGAATTTTGCTAGTCGTTCTTCTAATTCTAAGTGCACATCTATTGGAGAGAAAATTTGAAAAGATCTTAGATAGTTTACTTGTTTTCATATCAGAAAGACTATCATTGCTTTTAGCATCATCTAATTGAAGCAAACAGAATGCTTATTTGTAGGAAGATTGTTACAACAAGTAACTTCCCAAAAAACAGCTGCAACCAATCCAGCCTTACTTAAACTGCTAAGTAACCCAATGTTAATCAGAAGCTTTGATAGATCTGGAAATATTTATGTAATGTGGTTCTCTCATGTTCTTATGCAATGGTAATTAAAATCTACTTGTGATTAGATGCAGCGTTCCTGGACTGTGACTAGGGAGCACAGCCACTACAGTCAGGCAACAAACAGCTATGTAATTTATAGCAATTAATGAGGTCCTGTTGGCAGACTGTC
The DNA here is from genome assembly GCF_000699145.1 of Aptenodytes forsteri. Classification (NCBI taxonomy): domain Eukaryota; kingdom Metazoa; phylum Chordata; class Aves; order Sphenisciformes; family Spheniscidae; genus Aptenodytes; species Aptenodytes forsteri. Next base: position 946,253 of record NW_008796115.1, read on the forward strand.
AGTTCTTCCAAGCTGATGCTTCCACTGCATACAGGACAGCTATCATTATAACAGAAAACTGCTCGTCAGGCTGCAATCACATACCATCTCCTGAATGCACTTCAGGCAATTGAAAAGGTCACCATCTCCATGCCAGAGATTACTCACCCTTAAGATAAACTGACACTATTACATGCACAAGCATTTCCCAAACCAACTTGGTCAAAGTGACCCATGTTAGAAACAAAACACCAATAAATCAAAAGATTAAGAAGGTTAATACCACATGGTGAGTGGATTGTTGCTGCAGAAAGGTGACCACAGCGTTAAGTATTCTGCCTAAGCAAAATAACCTGTATCAGACAAGCTATTATTTTGTGTAAGTCTCTTGCCATGACCTGCTTCTGCCAGCAAATGTTAGTCAGAGAATTATGCCTTTTATCAACTGGAAATAAATAAGATTAAAGGGCAAATAGAGGTCCTTAGTGTGTGATTTAAAAGATCACCATTGGCCAAATGTTACCTTTTTGCAACTATTGAAAGTTCATTGAAACTAAATTCAAATAAGGTAACACCAGTTAAAAATACAAATTCTTCAATAGCCTATGAGGCACTGTTATGTCAGTGTTGCTATTTCTAGCCAGGTACCAACAGCAAGGGTGTAGGAAGAAAAATAACTGGCTGGACGGCCGGGCCCAGAGAGTTGTGGTGAATGGAGTTAAATCCAGTTGGCGGACGGTCACGAGCGGTGTTCCCAGGGCTCAGTTTTGGGGCCGGTCTTGTTCAATATCTTTATCGATGATCTGGATGAGGGGATTGAGTGCTCCCTCAGTAAGTTTGCAGACGACACCAAGTTGGGCGGGAGTGTTGATCTGCTCGAGGGTAGGAAGGCTCTGCAGAGGGACCTGGACAGGCTGGATCAATGGGCCCAGGCCAATTGTATGAGGTTCAACAAGGCCAAGTGC
>NW_008796115.1:948186-952177 GCF_000699145.1 Aptenodytes forsteri
GTTGGGTCGAGACTCGATGATCTTAGAGGTCTTTTCCAACCTCAATGATTCTATGATTCTAAGAAAGGGCTTTGTAAAAATCTTTACTTTGCCATACTAAACAAATATCTAGCATAACCTTTCCCCAAAAGGGCACATCCACCTGATTCCTATATTTATACAATAAAAGCAAAAGGTACGTCTTCAAACAGCAGCCTCCCAATCGCAGTCAAGAGCAATTTTATCCATTGACTGCAAACTATGAATCTTCAACAATCCTTTCCTAATGTTTACCTGAGCATCAAAATATTGAATGGAAAGGAATTCTTTTATTTGGTTTTCCACTGGTTTTAAATGGAAACAAAAAGTTTAATCACTTATTATTTGAAAGTTTTCTTTTGCTGGATCACTTTGATCCAGCTGTATTAGATATACCAAACATTCAGAGAAACCTAGAACAGCCTTTCTTCTCCAAAGTCTTTGGAAGGAAGGATACTGATTGGAGTTATCTAATCTACTTTCTGATAGCGATTTTAAGTAGTCCTTTTTCAGAATCTTTGTATCTTTTTCTTTATTGTTACACAGACTTCAGGACCAATGAAACAATCTCCAGTCAGGCTTCAATACAGGATGGATGAACTTTGATTCGATTATTGAACAAAAAGCCCAAGAAAGATCTTTTTCTGGCAGCAAGCACCAAAAAAAAGAGGCTGGCCACATGGCTTTTAAAACATGCAATATAAACAGCATTCAGCCAAAAATGTTCCTTCTTGAAGTCCTGCCAGTAGAGAATAACAAATTAAGGGAAACAAGGACTGAACTACTACTTTGAGTGCCCAGCTATTGATACCCTAATGGGGAAAAATGTTTCGTTTGCGTGTAAAAGACCAGCTACATCCTTTAACTAAAAAACTGGAAAAGACAATGAGACCATCACAGTTAAAAATGAAAACTTGCATGCTTCTCACTGAGCTTTACGCAGCAACAACCACCACTACACTGAGCAAGGGCTAGGTGAAAACAGTGGGCGAAAGAAATACTGTCAGCAATAATGAGCTAACTAATATGATCAGATTTATTTTAAGGAAAAAAATTTTACAAGCCTAGTAAATTTTGCCAAAGGCAAGAACACTGAAGTTGAGAATAACATACAGCATACACAAATTTGATACATCATTACATAAGGGAATGAATGCTTTGTATAACTGTGAGGTTGAAAAGCTTAAGACAGTATTAATTAAGGCTTCACCACCATTCCACTGTGATAAAAAGAGAATACTATCTGACTTTCCTATTCTTTATTGCAATGATTTGCTTTAGCCTGGTTACATCACTTGGATTAGCCTAGTTTAAGTGAAATCTACAAACACTACCTAGAGTACATTTGCACAGAGGAAAATACAATTGGAACAACTTTCTACATAATTATGAAACCTTAATAAAGCTATTATTGTCAACAGCTGCTATGAAGTGCCAGTTTATTGCCTAGCACGTGCTTGCATGCAAGTCAAAAGCAGAAGAAGCAGAAACCAAATCCCACATCATCTTTTATGTATTTTATCGGGTAGCCAGTCCTGATCTTCACAGTAGTACTGAAATTGTGCCTTCTAGGCAATCAACAATAGCCTTAAAAAAAACCCACCACCAAAAAAGTGATACACCCCTCAGCTGTCATTATGGTGAAAATAAACATAAAGATTCAGTTATGTGTGAATATACTAGTATTTCAAGATTCACATAGGATAAAGGCATGGATGCAGTTTTCAGGGATACAGCACAAAACAAAAATGTCTTAATAGGGACTCACTAAATCTATGAAATCCCTTCAAACAGGCAGAGATATGAAGAATCAAGCCTTCATTCAAAACAAATTATAACGATATCTATGTTTCCAAATAAAGTGATCTCTAATACTGATATGAAATATCAGCCCCTAAGAGGGGATAATTCTGAGTGACAACAATTGGCAATCATCAATTAAATCCTACATAGTTAAGAGGAAACTACACAGTTCTGGACACAACATGACTCATTTACCAAAGTCACAGCACATGAAAAATTGTGTGAAAAGTTTGAGTTATACAACATCACTGATGTAAGAAGCGTTTCTTATCAGAGATTCATAATCCTGCAATACTCAAATGTTTAACATCAAGGGAAAATGGGAACACAGTTTGGGATCCAACAAGAACAGCAGGTGTTTTTCTCAAATTTTAAACAAATTCTCTGTTACTTTATCTGTAAAAGATATCTCAAATAGGTGAGTGTAACCATTTCTTCACTAGTGCTGTCATGTAGCAATACCACCGATATATCCCCTGCTTTGTGAAATGGAGCATTTACCCCAAAAATTCAAACCCAATGAACAGCAACCAAACTAAACGCAAAAGCTATACAGTTTGGATCTTAGGATAAGACCTCCAAAGAGGGCAGGAAACAACTCAAAGAATCTCTCACTTACCAGAGAAAATCAACTTTTAACCAGTCTGTTTCGAGTAATTAGTAGAAAGAAGCAAAGTGAAAGATTTCACGAAACTTAAAATCAGCCTGGACTCAAAAGGCAAGAGGCATTAGTCCACAAGTTTCCTTGAGCTTTTCAGTGTTCTTGGAAAAAAAAAAAGCCTGTATGAATTCCAACACATCACTGCTGAACTGTGATCAGTGAGGAAATCTAGCTTCCTAAAAGCTCTCTACTAATCAATGGGCTACCATCACCTTCTTTAGAAATGAATTATGGTTCTAGGCTAATGAACTATTTATAAGATTGATATCAAAGACTCAATTTCGTTCTGATATATAGCCTTCTAACAAATCAAGATAGGTACAGCACTTGGTTGATCACTTAAAGGACTAGCTTGATTAACTGAGAAAAGTTCAAGTTAGTCTTGAATTCAAGTCAAGGCTATAGGAAGCTAACTCTATGAAATCATTTGAGTAACAAACATGCTGTGAATTCCATCACCTCTGAGAAGAGACTGGGAAGTTCACAAGACGATGAGATGATGGTTTTAGCGTGCAACTGTGCAGCTATTCACGTATTGCTCTTTGGTTTCCATGCAGTATTTCAAAATAACAATGCCTGTAAAGAACTATTTCCAGAGGCTGATATTTAACAACTGACTACTTCTGAAAAAGAATGAAAAAACCCTTAGTAACACCTGCTTGCGTCATAAAATCTCTTAATTACAACATTAAAGTCATCAGTAAAGGAAAACTTCATTTTGACTACAGCATTAGATAAACTTAACTAATAATCTTTATCATAGAAATCAGACTGCCCTCTTGTGGTCTACTTTGAAGCTTATTATTAATTTACACTTAAATTCACCATGCATGATTAAATTCTAATATGTTTATTTCCTCTTTCTATTATGGTGACCAGAACTAAAACAGATTATATTTAGCTTCACAACTCTCCTCCCAGACCAGCATTAGAAAGAGTAAGAAAACACATAAAATGAGTAAGAAACAAAGCTACGAACAATAAATGCTACCAATCCTTAACAATTACAGTAAAAAGCGTGTTAGAGGGTAACTGTTCTTCACAGCAATAGAAATAATTTGCTGCTTATACATAGGACTATTTTGGCTGACTTACCAAACCAGTCTGAACACCTGTAAAGGCAGATCAAAGAAAGTTACTCACCAAAAGTACCATAGAATCCTCTAGGTCCACAAGTGCCAACACCATATTTCTTCAGAGATGCCTGGGCTGCACTCTTTAACAGAAAAGAATTACATGAAATATTTATTCCTACACTAGATCTCTAACTCTTCTATATACTTCACATTGACAATTTGTCCTGGTTTCGGCAGGGATAGAGTTAATTTTCTTCCTAGTAGCTGGTACAGGGCTGTGTTTTGGATTTAGGAGGAGAAAAATGTTGGTAATGCACCGATGTTTTAGTTGTTGCTAGGTAGTGCTTACACTAGCCAAGGACTTTTCAGCTTCCCATGCTCTACCGACTGAGAAGGCTGGGGGTGCACAAGAAGTTGGGAGGGGGCACAGCCA
>NW_008796115.1:952492-954492 GCF_000699145.1 Aptenodytes forsteri
TGAGGTTAAACCACAACACAATTTTATACCAATGTACACAGGCCAGTTCTTGCATCACGTAACATGACCTGCTTTACAATAAGTATAATAATGTACTGAATTCTATAAATTAATTTCACATCAAAACTATTTTAGACAAGTGTTTAAGCATCGTTCATTGTATTCTAATGATTAAGGACATTAGATACTAATCTAAATTGATAATCAGCTAGTATGCAGTAAGTACACCAGATTAAACTTTAGTAAAAAGACAAACTTAAACAGCACAAAATTACAAGGTTTATAAATCTTCCTTGCTGTTTTAGAACTATACTTCCTTGACAAAGTTTGTGCTTTCTGAAGTCATTCTTAATTTCAATATAACATACAAAGTAAAAGAGGAATAATCACACAAATACAGGAACTGGAAAAACTCACCTTAACCTTTTCATTATCCAAAAGTCCAAGAAAGTTAAACGATGCAAAGTTTATACATTCCCTGCCATTAACAGTGATTATATGGGTGGGAGGACTGAAAAAAAATTACAGACCTATTGTTATGAATGAACAGTTGCCATTTTCATAAACGGTCAAACAGTACAGGAGTTTTGTTTTTCAACAGTAAAAAATACACTTCAATACTACAAAATCAAAAGTTTTAATTAATCACTTAAGAGGGTTCAGAAGTCTCAAAGCTAAGCCAAATACAAAACCTTATGTCCACCCATTTTTGTATGCGTTGTCAAGTATTACAGTTGAGATCCTATACTATTCCTCAAACACAATAGTTTTCAACAGGCTTTTCCCATGTGGAAACTAGCACTGAGCAATTTTCACAATCAAAATTAAACACGGCTGCTCAAATGTCAAATGCCTGTGCACAGCTGCTCCAAATCTGGTTGCTGACAATATTTCAATGGCTACATTTGGCATGCAAAGCAAATAAACTTTAAGCCCAAGCTATTCACTACAAGTTAAGAAAAACACTGAACTGCCTGAATTTCACTTAAAAAAACTCCAGGATTTTGTTTTATGTCTCTTCACTTTAAAAATTAAGCACGTGTTGCTTCAACCAAGCAATTACAAAACTTACAAAACAGCTTTGAAAAGCTTTCAGCTAACACAGTGGATGTGCCCTGCATCTTCATCACTGTCATTCCATGACATTAAAGTGACACAAGCTGAACCTGACCCCACGAAGGAGCAGTCCTGCATTCCTGCAGTGCATCTTCTGCACAGTAGTAGCATTATACAAATGCACAGCAAACTGTTTTGGGGAACTGACTGCCATTAAAAATACACCTGGATCTGCTCCTCTGTCTTGCTCATAAACGAGTTGTACCAAATGTTGGAATTCCTATTAAGTGAAACAACTACTTAGGTTCGCAGATATTCACAAGAGCAGACCTATACCTATGCATTTTGGCACTAACACAAGGTTCAGTATATTCCCACCATACTATTAGACCTGGTAAATTTACAATTTGCCCCCACAGCTCCACCTCTCAAACCTAGAAAATACACTAATATTCACTAACTACTTGCCCTGACAAAGCTGCAGCCCTCATGAAAAGATGGCCACACTTTGCTATCAGAATTTTACCCCACCTTCTAAATGAACACACATGGTTAGGCAGAAAACACTCATAGAAAAGCTTATTCCAGTGAATAATTATATACAAACAACGGATGCTAACAGTATCATAGAATCATAGAATGGTTTGGGTTGGAAAGGACCTTAAAGGTCATCTAGTTCCAACCCCCCTGCCATGGTCAGGGACACCTTGCACTAGACCAGGTTGCTCAAAGCCCCATCCAAGCTGGCCTTGAACTCTTCCAGGGAGGGGGCATCCACAACTTCTCTGGGCAATCTGTTCCAGTGCCTCAGCACCCTCATAGTGAAGAATTTCTTCTTTATATCTAATCTAAATCTACCCTCTTTCAGTTTAAAGCCATTATCCCTTGTCCTATCACTACATGCCCTTGTAAAAAGTCCCTCTCCAGCTTTCCTGTAGGCCCCC
>NW_008796115.1:955065-967519 GCF_000699145.1 Aptenodytes forsteri
CCTGACCCAGGTGCAGGACCTTGCACTTGGCCTTGTTGAACTTCATGAGGTTCACACAGGCCAACCTCTCTAGCCTGTCATGGTCCCTCTGAATGGCATCCCTTCCCTGCAGCATGTCGACCGCACCACACAGCTTGGTGTCATTGGCAAACTTGCTGAGGGTGACTCAATCCCACTGTCCATGTCGCTGACAAAGATGTTAAACAGCACTGGTCCCAATACTGACCCCTGAGGAACGCCACTCGTCCCTGGTCTCCATTTGGACATTGAGCCGTTGACTGCAGCTCTTTGAGTGCAACCATCCAGCCAATTCCTTATCCACCAAGTGGTCCATCCATCAAATCCGTGTCTCTCCAATTTAGAGACAAGGATGTTGTGCGGGACAGTATCAAATGCTTTGCACAAGTCCAGGTAGATTATGTCAGTTGCTCCTCCCTTATTCACCAACGCTGTAACCCCATTGTAGAAGGCCACCAAATTTGTCAGGCACAATTTGCCCTTAGTGAAGCCATGTTGGCTGTCACCAATCACCTCCTTATTTTCCATGTGCCTTAGTATAGTCTCCAGGAGGATCTGCTCCATGATCTTGCTGGGCACAGAGGTGAGATGGACTGGCCTGTAGTTCCCCAGGTCTTCCTTTTTTCCCTTTTTAAAAATAGGGGTTGTGTTTCCCCTTTTCCAGTCACTGGAAACTTCACCAGACAGCCACAACTTCTCAGATATGATGGATAGTGCTTAGCAACTTCATGTGCCAGTTCCCTCAGCAACTCAAGGGAAGGTAGTTAGCTGGCATTTTAAATCTTACAAGACAAATGCCAAGTTTTCCCCATAGCCACTATTAAGTTTAACAGCCACTACACATTAACATTCTGTCACAATACCTTCCCTAGCTGTAAGCACTGCAAAGGTCTAAATAATTTAAACAATTTATGAATCAATCTGAAAGATATATTTGTTCAGATTTTTTTTAAACATCCAACACTTCCTTTAACTCCACAGTACTGCTTGTTTCAAAATTCTGAACAATAACATTAGGATTATTCACATCACAGTTGATTAAAATAAGCATCCCTTTTCTAAGGCAGACTTTTCTGTGGTGGCAGAACAATCAAAAATGCATCTCCCTGTGACAGTAAATAATTGTGTTCTGTCACTACATTATTTTAAATTATTAGTGTCACTAGAAGGATATTAAGAATGCTTATATTGTAAAAGTTACTGACATAAACAAATCTGAAGTTTGTGAAAGAAATTTCAAAGCAATTTCTGAAATACTGTGATTCTTGCTTAAGTCAGCACACATTTTAAAAGCCTCGTAACATTACAAGAAAGTAATGCTGAGCCATAATTTCCTCACAAAACAACTTCACCATCAAGCATCTCCACTTCTGATTGTCCAAAGAGGAACAACTTTTCATAAAGTGCCAAGTGGCTAGCCACAAAATCAGTTTCTTCTGAAGTGATTTGTCATGACATGGTTTCCCCCAACCCCTACACAGAAGGTGGTAACCACTTTTGGAGGTCTAAGTCTACATATTCAGAAAAATGAAACAAATTACTATCAAACAATACAGACCCACAATGAAGGCAAAGATAAAGTGTCCCTCCCCCCACCCCCAATATTTTAAAAAAAATCTCTCAGGCCCCCCAAGATCCCCCTGCTTTCCATTCACCATAAAATAAAAAAAAAAAAAAAATAATTACAACATTTAAATTAATAAAGATTTTCTTAATAAGATATTCTTGATAATGTTGAAAAACCAAGACCATCTCTTCAGTGGCAAATTCAGTTCTGCTATCTAAAAATGCAATTCATTTATAAAAGGTTTTAAGGATGTGGAAATGCTTAGTTGGACATCAAGTATTTGAGTTGAAATAAAAAACAGAATTTGTCTTGTTTACATTTACCCTGAAACAATGTTGTAGTTAAGAGCTGGGTGATCTTTTGGTACAGGAGGTACAAGAGGCTCTGGCTGCCATTCTTCAATCAACTCTTCTTTTTCCTGAACAGGAGAAAAGAAATACTGCTCAAAACGGATTTCCATTAGAAAAGATATTATGCGCTAATAAACAGCTGGTAATAGTTGTACGAGAAATGATGTATGCTAATATGTGTCAGCTTTCTGAGACACTTAGAATTGATATTACCTCATTATGTTCAACTGAGGGGTTCTGAATTCTTCAAAGGGAAGGAGATGTTAAGAAAGACAGCCCAGTTGTGCCTGTGCATTAAAGATGTCATGATATGATAACCAAGAGAAGAGATACTAACTTGGTGTCCCTGACAAATTTTAATCAATATTGTTTCATTCAATCTATTAATTATGAAAATCCTCCTCTACAGTTTGTGTAATTGAATACAAATTACATAATAATTGAATATTAATTGCCTCACTTTACATTCTCAAGTCTTCAACAGTGCTGTTCAAACAACTGTGGCATTAAAATACTTACAAAAAACACGTAAGTGAGCAGGACACAATGGAGAAAAACTGCCAAATGCTCAAGAAATGGTAACAGCAACTACTAAACCTTGAATCCCCCACCTAACCATAGAGGAATACTGAACGCACATTCATTTTCAGAGTGGTTTGGAAAACGTTAGTTAGCTGATTTTCCAAAGGACATGCAGTGGACCAGCATAACAGGTGCATTAGACTAGTTCCACATAAATTAGCAACCACTCAGGCAAATATTCCAAAAATCATCCAAAATCATCAACCAAAATCATCCTTCATACCATGAAGGCAGAACTTTCCTGGAGGATTATTTACTAGTACAGCAAGACACACCTGATAACATATTTGTTAACACACTAACTTCGAATGGTATGACTACAATCGGTTTATATTTCTCTATTATTTCAAAAAGCAGTAGAATATTTAAGGCTACTTATTTCAATACCAAAATATAAATTCTGCAATCGATTTTTGAAAACACCACAGCAATATCTTTTTCCATTTTTATTTTTTCCAAATACACCTTTCAAAGCCTTCGAAGTACAAAAACAAATTAAGATATGAAAAAATCAAAAGGAAACTACATGCAACAATACAATTAGTCTCCTATACTTTCATCACTTTCCTTTTACTAAGCTAATGAATAACTTTGTTTCTAGGTATTTCCAGAGTATTAATTAATATCCCAGGAGCTCCACAAAGGTCTATTTCAAAACATAAATGGAAATTTCAATAGGCCTGTATTTCAGAAAAGATCCTTTTTATGTGAGTATACTCACTTGTGTTTCTAATATTTTGCAGATGTACTTTAAATACCTTTTTATTTAACTTTTTTGTGTTAGATTTCTTAGTGAAATTTAACCCATGGGGCATATATTTTAAAGGAAATAAAATGCCATTAATATGTGCAACAGAATCGAATATATTCAATATTTTGAAGTGGCTACACTTATGTCAGAAAAAGTGCTTAGTTTCTTTAGCCACCATAGGACAGACCCCAGCTGGAGCCTTGCACGCAGTTGTGTATGCGTTGAAATGCTGTTCCACATATTAAGGAAAGCATTAAAATAGGGGGTTTTATTAATTTACCCTGTACTAGTGCCATTCATAGCATGTCAAATAGCAGATTTTAATGCTTCAATTAAAAAAATCCAAACAGATAACTGAGCACCAGAGAACAGAACAATAATAAATTAAGCTGTGTGTAAATACTATTGACTACTATTCATTACTGCATTCTATTATCAAACCTCATGTTTGACATGACTCAGCAAATACCTCAAGAACCGTATGGGAGAAGATTACCATATACTACACTCTTTAAAGATTAACAGGCAACACAGTAACAAAACAGTGGAAAAGTAGTACCCAAACTCAGGTTAACCTCAGATTGGAACCACAACCATAACCTTGTATGCTAAACTCCATTGATCCAAGACAGAGAGTGGCAATTCCATCCTCGTCTCAGAACAGGTACTAGTGCACATCCCTATATTGCTATTTGGGGGGGGGGGGGGAATCGAAGATGGAATTTAACACTAAGTGTGCTGACCCACAGCACTGCAAGCCAGCCGCTGCTACAGCACAGCCCTCTCCCAGCCACAAATCCATTCCTGTTCCTTGTGTTGGCATAGGCAGTTCCAAAACCAGACAATAACCTTGTTCAGAAAAATGATCCAGATGAAAACTAACTTGGCAAAAGCAGGATGGATATATAGCTAAACTAGATCCCACAACAAAGTAGTCCCAACCTAGATTGGCTGGTGCTACTGGGAAACCATAACTTGAGTTACAGTTGCCCAGCAGTATCTTATACCTTTTCACAAGAGTTCAAAAAGACTCCTGAAAACCAGGAAGCAGGATGTATGCTCATGCAGCCTTCACTCTGCTCCTACAACAGTTGGTGTCGAAAGACCCCAAATCCCTGATGTACAGTGTAGCTTGCATCAACAGTTCTACGTTCATTTTAGAGCACAGGGTCGCGGGTTTTTTTGTTTTGGTGGTTGTTGTTTTTTGCTTTAATTAAGAAGCAGAATAAATCAGGTGAGAAGTGGTGCAGCCCGTCAGTTATGGAAGGATAACTAAGAAAAGCATTAGATGATATCAAATGCCTAAAGGGGAATGACTTAGGAAGGATGGTGTTTCTTCTGTTTAAGACCTGAACGCAAAGAACATTTGAACAGCTTTCATACAACATAGTTCAAAGGCAGAGCACGCAACATAACATACCTTTTCTTCAAAGAGGGCAGAATTAAAGCTGTACAAGCATGTACTTAGCTTCTTCATTTAAGTCTAATTCTTTGAACTAAAGGTACAAAATGTCACCAAGCAGCTTAGCAACTGATACACAAATTCAATTAAAATCTTTTTGCCGTGGAGTCTATTAGAAAGAAAAATAGTATTTATAGAAGGACACTGTAACTACAATAAATTAGCATAGTACAATTGCAGTTGAGATCTGTGAACATAAAGATAATGAGCAATTCCTAATTGTAGTTCTCTCCCCCATTCATACTAAGTTGTAAGAAGTTTCCATTCTTCCCTTTGAAATATTTGCAGCACACAAACTAACAGCATAGGTGACAAGCCACAGGTGAGATGTGGCAATACCCTGATTTTTTTCTTAATACAAAATAAAATACACAGAAGACTAATCCTCATTTCAAACAACACTGTTTCACTAATTCTAGCTCACATTCATTCTCCTCATCCGTTACATGACGTTTGCTTTTTGATGGACATAAGGAACATAAACAACAAACAATTGCATCTTCACGTCTTATGTCTTCTGTTTCCACATGTACTTAGCGCAGGTAGTAGTTTACCAAAAGCTTCTGTGATAGAAGTTCCTTTATTATGGTGGGGGATTGGAGATACTGGTGAGTAAAGTGAGTAACAATCTCAATCTAAAATGGTCATCCACACTGCAGATGGGACAGTCCATACCCCTCCCTCCTTCCATTCACCAAATACCTCAGTACGCTGGCCTGGCCTGCTGACGTTTCAGGGTAAACATGACCATCTCCCTCTGACCAAAAAGAGCAGAAGCAGGCTTTCATGCAGTGACCCCACATTCAGAACAGCACTTTTATCTTCTACCTCCTAAGTAGGCACCAAATTTCAGACCAATATCAAGAATAAAAATGTTAATTTTCAAACATATAGAGAAACCAGATTTTAATTCACTATGTAACATCCTTAATATATAGTTGATTCACTTATTTCTCCTCAGTTCACTGTACTGAAAATATCCACTTGATAAAAAGATGAACTCAAAACTTTCAATTTCCACTCTTTCGGGCTGTAATGTAAGTGAACTCATCTCTTTCCCTTTTAGAATTCTTTTTAATTTATAATGTTAAATAAAATATAAATATAAAATGTATATTCTATTTTTATGACTAATATACAATACACACAAAAATATAACATATAAAATGTTTATAAGTATATTTTATAAATTATAATATACACATTTATACATTTGTGTGTATATATAAACATTTTAAATATATTTATCTAAATATACACACACATATATAAATGAAATGGGTTTGGGTGGTTGTATTTTGTTGGTTGTGGGTTCTACTTTGTAAATGCCAGATACCTTGGGTAAGAGAAATACTTGAGTGTAAACACATCCAATGCAAATTATTTAAATCAGTTGCCTTGTTGACACTGGTTTTTAAGAAAAGGTAGCGATTACGTTCATAAAGACGGTTCTTAGCTAGCACTAGTGTTTTGAAACAGTGTCATACATGCATCTGTGTCAATATCCAAAGATTAGTAATATTTTTTTATTTGCTGGTCCTCAATAACAGATCTTTAATTTCACAGCATGTACAGAATCATATATCAGCATGGCATAAATTGGCACAAACAACGGGCATGCTAGTTAGAAACTTCTCTCTTTCAAACTATGCTAATACTTAAGAGAATCTTTACCTACATAGGGAGTCTTGGCTCACAATGACTGAAAACCTTTACAAGAACAGACTACATCTGCTCTTCCCTGTAGAATAACATCTGATCAATCTCTGAATGCTGTTCCTGCAAGAGAGAGCTCTTGTGGCCTACAGTATTTCTCAGCCATGCATTAAACATTTGTCGCTGACAGGAACTTTCCAGCCTCCTGACTAGTATCACTCTAATAAAACTGTTCCCGTGCTACTACTGCAGTGAAAATTCTAAAACCAAAGAAAAGAACTATTCCTCCCATCCACAAATGGTAAGGTGTGGCTCCTAATAGGACTTCAGAGATTTTGAGAGAAAAGCTCAGTATCATTTACTGCAGAGTGAAAGACACATACACCTGGAGGGCACCTTCCTTTCACACAAATGGTCAAATGGTTGTTCGCTGGAGAGCTTGTAGATAAATGATGCCATGCAATCTCCCACAGCCCACTCCAGTCCTCAGTGGCACTTTGCCACTTTTCTATAGATTTTATTCTGGGTGAAAAGCCAACAAGAATGTCTATGTCTAGCACCCTGTCTGGCAACAGACTTTATTTGTACTTCTGAAAATTCCAAACTATCAGGAACTTATAGTCACAGAGAAGTACTCCACCTTTTTAATGATTTGGGAGATTTCATTATGTTGGAAGAGAACCAATAGGCATACCTACAAATACTGTTATTAAAGGCTGACAGACAGTCAGTTGAAAGCTGATTCCTGCACTGGATTTTGTAGTACTCTTGCTACACATTTGACTAAACCCAGAAGCCACCTTCGCGGTGGATTTCTTCACTGTTCTAGAAGCGCGACTCCTAAGTGGACTAGGTTGCCCTGGTTCGCCAGGGCAGACTGGTCCTGACAGATCACATTAAGATGGCCGTGCAACAGTGGAATTCTTCAGTAATATTTATTACACGGAGCCAGCTCTGCTCTGGCAGCATCCCCAACAATAATTCACAGAGAAACTCCAAGTATCATTACATGAGTGGCTGACATAAAGGTAGTCTGAGCTCCACCACCTGAGCTGGCCTATCTCCAGCACCTGTACCTGAGCAACCTAATATTTCTTCCTGGTATGTGAAAGACCGGACACCACAGCATGAATCAAACCAGAACAAATCAGAAGGCAAATCAGCAGTCTCCTTGCTGAACAGCTAGCATGTTGCTACACGCAGCTCAACACACACACAGAAGCACCTGGCTGTGTGGGATCCCATATTGTATGAAACAGACTGTACTGGGTCTGGCTGGGATGGCGTTAATTTTCTTCATAGCAGCTCATATAGCGCTGTGTTTTGATACTACATATAGTGATCTGTGACCAAAACAATGCTGATAACACACTAATGGAGCTCTTGCTGAACAGTGTTTGCACAGTGTCAAGGCCTTCTGTTTCTCACTCTGCCCCCACAGTGAATAGATTGAGGGGTGCACAAGAAGTTGGGAGGGGACGCAACCAGGCAGATGACCCAAACTAACCAGATATTCCATACCATATAACGTCATGTTCAGCAATAAAAGGGAAAAGAGGGGGTTTAGGGAAATTAGCCATCTTTTGCTCGGGAGCTGGCTGGGTATTGGTCCACCCATGGGAGGTGGTGAGCGATTGCCTTCGCATCACTTGTCTTGTTTGTCTCTTCTTCCACTTCTCCTTTGCTTATTAAACAATTTTATCTTCACTCACAGGTTTTCTTGCTTTTCTTCTTCCTTTCCTCTTCTCCTGTCCCACTGGGGGTGGGGGAGAAAGTGAGCCAGCAGCTGTGCAGTGCTTAGCTGCCTCCTGGGGTTAACCCATAACACAGAACAGTGTCAACTATCTGTGGATTTTTAGTGAAGATTAAGGGGGAGGTTTTTTTCCCCTCACAGCTATTCCCCCACACAAAATAAATGAGCTCTTTTCACAGCAATTACCTACACTGTAGAAAAAGAGGCGAAATCACTCCACCCCCCTGATGTATCAGTCTGCTTAAGTCCTCCAACTGTAGTAGACTTATTCACACTTTCACTATACTGTTGTCTACCTGTAGACAAGATATTCCCTTCCAAATACAGTTCTTCCTAAGGAAAACACTGCTTCCATCTTCAGAGGTCAATGGTAAAGCCAACTAGACTAACTTAAATCTCCTTCATCATCAGCCAACCTGAACATACCATCAGACCAAAGAGCATTCCGCCGTACTATTCTTTTTGCCATCAAGATACGGGTAACAGAAAGCTAGAGGTGTTGATGTCTTTAACATTTCAAGTCAATCCCTTTGCTGTAAAACAGCTCTTAGCACTGTCAATTTTTTTCTTCTGTGCCTTGCAACTGTGAATCAATGTATCCAGTATCTATAAAATGCAATTCTTGATCACTTTGGATTTTTGCTAGTATTCACATTTTTTTCCAACCCTCAAGCTCAGTAAAGTTTGTATAAATGTCATCAAAAGTATCACAGCAATAACATATTTGCCTGCTTCTATTCTTCAGAAAGCCTGTTACTGCTGTCCTGCCAGTGAACTTTACTATTGTCATCCTGCAAAAGTAGGATTGTTACTAAGCATGAGCCATTTCCAAATGTTTTTCACCCTTTTGACACCCTTCTAAAACCCTGCTTCCACTGAGCTGCAGCAGACCAGCCACACATGCAACCTCCCAGTTGCTCATTGCCCCCAGAGAGACAGAACAATTTTCTTCCCCGCATACCACTGTTCCAGATTTGTCTGAGCACTTTCTTAAACACCTCAGCTTCAGCAAAATGGCCTGTCAGTGAATGAAGGAGATCACCTGCAACTGGATGTTAACATTCAAGATGCACATAGAAATATCTGAGTGTAATCCTTACTCTGTAAGGAAGAGATAGGTTTCAGCTTTTTGAGGTCACCAGTTAATGCAAGAGTAGGAAAGAGCCTTTTCCCACCATCTACTGCAGAGAGAATGAATCTTTCAAAAGAAAAAAAGTTATCCTCCAAAATACCAGAGATCAAAACCATCTGATACAGGAAAACTCTACTAAATGAACTATCACAGTTTCTGAATGGACAATCAGGGGCTACTTTAAAGCTGCAGCATGTCTTCCTCGATGATCTAAACATTCAGTGCTTCACCACACTGGACTTCACTTGGCGTTCACCCCTCCTCTGTATACTTATTAAAGGTGGCAAACTTCAAGAATCCCAGGATCAACTCAAACCCTTCCAAGCACAAAACTGAACTGGCCTTTCTTGATTCTTGCTCAGTTCACTTCTTGCCTCCAATAAATACATGCTAAAGTTTTCCCTAGAATACTCCACACTCGTTTAGTAAGTACTCCCCAAAAGAGGACACTGCCTGCAGATTTGCTCACATTTACAGCCTTGAGCCTATAGTCCCTGCATCCTGTTCACTGATGCATTACACCGAGCCCACATGCTTCACATGCATCCTTAGCAAGAACAAGATCAAAAAGCATGCAAGCGCATTATATAGATGGGAATGACAAGGTAAAATACCCATAAATCTGTTTCACAAACCTTTCTTAATACCACGAAGAAATTCCAGTGTTTTATCCCATTCATAAAGGATACCATTCCTCTGAAGCTCTAGCAAACGAAGCTTGTTTGTTATACGGGACTTCAGACCGTTCAGATCAACCCCTCACATACACATGTTGGTTGTCACATTGCAATACATCGCTATAGTTCATCTTTGACTGAGAAAGATGAGTGCATCCTTGTTCACCTCACTATTTTCACATTCAGAGAGTGCATCCAATCATCCTTTGAATATATCCAATGGCATCCTCTGACATTATGCAGCAAGCCCAATTACAGACCATGTCTCAGACAAACTAGTCCAGGGAGATCTCCAAAAGAAACTCTACTCATTCCTGATAGTCTCCAGCCCAAAGTCAGGAAGAAATTCCAGACTTCACAAACAATTACAGCTTGGGGGTTTTTTTTGAGACAACTACTTTGCAAAAGAAGAAAATTGCCGCTAAACTACAGTTTTCTGGAACCCACTTAACACTGTAAACTCTCAAGAGTTATTACTCACAGATATCACGTGTACAGAGTGATCATTTTCCTACTCTCTACACTCTTATAGTTCATTTTGTTTGGTGGGTTTTTTTAGTATAGCTTCCATTTTTAAAACAAAGCCATCCATTGAGTAGAGCTAATGCCAGCTTTTCATAGCATAGCAGTCACAGTCACATCAGTTCTTCTACATTTCCCACTCTCAAACACAGTGCTACTTTAAAAGCACGAACTGAAGCATCTAAGCAATAAGCAGTTTCTTAGTCCAAAGTAAGCTTACCCTTTGAAATCCTAAGAAAAACCAGCACAATTTGTGATGCAGCAGTGGTTCAACAGCCAAATATATCAATAGCTATAAACTGTTTCTCTAAAGAAAAATATTTTTCCACCATACCTTAGGTGTTAGATCAGATCGCTCTTGAAGCTTATATGTCTTGGAGAAAAGAAGTCTGATTATCCATAGAATTAGAATTCCTTCCAAAATGAGATGGTAAGCAGGAGCCTGAAAATAAAAGCACAAGTCTACACAGAATTCTATTTGAATCAGTGTGACACTATGCAACAGTTTTGTCTCTACTAGTACAATCAGAAAAAAACCACAAAGCTCATCATCAGCTGATATGTATTTCTATATCAGTAAAAATTATAGTTATATGAAAGTAGATTGCTTTGCAACTACTACTTGTAGCTGTTAACCTGAGTTTGAATGGATTTATTCTGTTGTTAATAAACAAGGCACACTCTAAATTGATAAGTGGTTTCAGTTCCACACATGCATGTAAGTTGAATATTGAGAGTAAAGGCAGATAAGGCGTACCGGTTGCACCAGTATCTGTGAAGGCAGAAAGCTTTCACAACAAGCAGAAGTATCCTGAGAGCTTGAAGGTCTATGTCATCTATACACACCCACTTCAACCCTGCATTCTTATAACTTACAGTCCACCAGCAGCGACAGCTACTACTATTTACAAAGAAACCTAATCCTGTACTTACAGCCCATTTTTGTTAGTTTCACAGGCACTTTGAGTAGGTATAACCCAACACAGTCACCAGAAGCAGTTTTGTCCCTGTGCCGTTTGCTCTCTTGTGTGGACACAATATTTAGGAATATATACAGCAAACCAGAACAGAGAGTTGATCCAAGTTGAAGTTAGCCTCTTTGGGTGCTTGGAGGGAGGAAAGTCAGTTTCCTCTGGCAGCAGAGCTAGTTTAAAGTAGATGTGGAGTTATGCAATCAAGCATTTGACACCTAGTTTTAATGATGGGATTTAGTTATTCCATTTCAGAAAGGTTCCTGTCTACACTGTGGATGTCTACCATTTTTAAAAGACTCAAAGTGCACACACACTAGTGCACTGCTTCTTGAACTCAGTGGAAGAGCTCCCACACATCAACATTTTCTGGTGGGATCTGACCTGCCAACAAAGGAAGCAGAATGCACCACACAACCAGAAACTAAAGGAAATTGAACACAACTTTTTAAAACCAGTAAGGAGTCCTATGGCATATCAGACTGCAAATAATGAATTTATAATTTGCAGAGTACTTTTCAGTTCACCAAACATATTAAGAATACATATGTACACCATGACATCTAAAGAACACATAATATAGTAGCAGTAGAGGTCCACACAAACTACTTCCCCATGCTTTTCAGTGCCTACAGTGTCCTGGTTTCGGTTGGAATAGAGTTAACTTCCTTCCTAGTAGCTGGTACAGTGCTGTGTTTTGGATTTAGGGTGAGAACAATGTTGGTAACACACCGATGTTTTAGTTGTTGCTAGGTAGTGCTTACACTAGTCAAGGACTTTTCAGCTTCCCATGCTCTACTGACTGAGAAGGCTGGGGTGCACAAGAAGCTGGGAGGGGGCACAGCCAGGACAGCTGACCCAAACTGGCCAAAGGGACATTCCATACCATGTGACGTCATGCTAAGTACATAAACTGGGGAAAGCTGGCTGGGGCGGCCGCTACTCGGGGACTGGCTGGGCATCGGTCGGCGGGTGGTGAGCAATTGCACTGTGCATCACTTATTTTGTATATT
>NW_008796115.1:967536-968446 GCF_000699145.1 Aptenodytes forsteri
GCATCGGTCGGCGGGTGGTGAGCAATTGCATTGTGCATCACTTGCTTTGTATATTATTATTATTTTATTCTATTTCAATTATTAAATTGTTTTTCTCTCAACCCACGAGTTTTCTCACTTTTACTGTTCTGATTGTCTCCCCCATCCCACCACGGGGGGGGGAGAGTGAGCGAGCGGCTGCGTGGTGCTCAGTTGCTGACTGAGGTTAAACCACGACATACAGTTATCCTGAATTCAGTGTACTAGACTGTGCTACCATCTTCAGTAGCTAAGCACTTCTATATTTGTACTGCAAACCCTAGCATAGATTCTTAAAACGTTACCAACCTTTGCCAAAGGAAGGGAGGGAAACAGACTGTTGATACAAGAACACCACCTATCATCAGGACATCCTTTTTAATATCATGAAACAAAGCCTGGATACAAACATGCCATGCTGATCCCCTCCAGGAGAGAACTCAAGCATAAACATTTAAAAGTTGTTTCTTCCTTTGTAAAATAACACTTGTAAGCTACAAACCGTGACCTTATACTCAAAGAACACGGTGAATCTTATTATGGTTTAATGCTCTGGTATACACCTTAAATGTAGCTTTATAAACTTAAATAGAGAAAAACATTAAGTGCGTGCATCTATTTTTTCAATATATAAATACGGTGCACATACATATATTCACAACTTTGCGAGCGCAGTCTTACACAGGCGGCACCGATCCACAGCCACCGAGCTAGGCTCACCGGCTACCAGCACCGGGGCAGGCCCGGCTCTACCTTCCCGCTCCCTCCACCCGAAATCAGCGGCCCAGGGACAGGGCGCCCTCACAACCATCACCCAAGCTCCGACAGACACGGGGCGCCCGGGGGCCCCGTCCGCCTTGACGTGGCTCGGTTCGGCTCGGCTCGGCCCGGC
>NW_008796115.1:969931-1000794 GCF_000699145.1 Aptenodytes forsteri
GGCTTGGAGCCGCTTTTCTTAAATTCTGTAGTGGTGGTTTATAAATAAACGCTTTTTCTGGCGGTGCGTGTGGCTGCCCCCTGCTCCTCCGTGGATAACTTTATGGTTGCTGCTCCCTGTCGTCGCCATCACAAACCACTGTTTTCTCTGGCGGCCCTGATCAGGGAGAGAGGCAGGACTGGGAAGATGCGCTCTTCAGTGTTAAATTTTCTCTGGCGGCCCTGATCAGGGAGAGAGGCAGGACTGGGAAGATGCGCTCTTCAGTGTTAAATAAATGAAATCAGCTATAAGATGAACTTGCATAAGAAGAACTTGGATGCCTTGGTGTGTAGTTCTTAACTGCGTTTCAAACCCGGTCCTGTTGTTGAACATGCTGGCGTAATCTTGGTGCCGCATTCTCCACACTCAGAGGCTTCTTCAGCCCCACGCCGTCCCAGGCTGGAATCGGCCGAGGGGCAGATCCTGTGCTTTGCTACCTCATCAATGCATGTTAGGCTTGCTGCCTCTGTACCTGTAACTGGTGACTTTGTTGTTGTAAGAAACAGTTGTTCAGATGCTTGGCTAATGAATTGAACGGCAAAAGCAAAACCAGAGTTTAGTGGAAATAATAAGTAAATTC
Organism: Aptenodytes forsteri; assembly: GCF_000699145.1. Lineage (NCBI taxonomy): Eukaryota > Metazoa > Chordata > Aves > Sphenisciformes > Spheniscidae > Aptenodytes > Aptenodytes forsteri. The sequence continues at coordinate 970,551 of NW_008796115.1, forward strand.
AAATAAGAAAAGAAATGACAGCTTTAAGAGTCTTGCCAAAGTGAGCAGCCATAAAAGCTGAACATTGTTGAGGAGAGAGAAACCCTGTGAAGAAAAAGACTAACGGTGAAGACCTTGCACGGATGCACCTGAGTGTGGGGAGGTGACTGTGTCCCTGTGCACAGCTGCGCAGGACTAGATTGACTGCCTAAAAGGCAGTGGAGAGGAGGGGGAGCTGGCAAGAAGTTTGCTTAGGAAGTGAGGTAGCACTTGATGGAAAGGGAACAAAGGACATTCCTGCTAAAGGAGATGTTTGGGAGCTGCTTCACTGGAGCTAAACAGCTGTGGAAGGCTTCTAATGGTCTTCTGGGAGCACTGTGGAACTGCACCCCTTGGGGCTTCACTGACTAGTCTTCACCAGGGTTAGAAGAGAGGAACCTGGGGCAGCAGTTGATTAAACAGATGATAGCAAAAACCTTGGGTGCTGTCGCTAACTACAAGCAAACAGTAACTTACAGTTTTACAGTAGCGGATGGTTAAAATTGGTGAACTTCACTTTGCCGCTGACTGAAATGCGTAATAGTTAATATTCTCCCCGAGTTTCTGAACTTAATGATACACTTGTCAAATTCCAGGCTCTACACAGTAAAGAGGAAAAAATGTGGTTTGAGGCTGTCTGAAAAGTCAAGACAGAAACAATAAATGTTCCTTTTGTTTTTTAGCTGCATGAAAATTATTCTGTTCACAGTTAAGTACTTCTGTAGCCATTGCATCATGCGGGAGAGGAGTCTTGGACTCTTGGGAGATGGCTGCTACTACCAGCCTCAAAGAATGTGTCTGGTATGCATCCCAGTCCCAAACTGCCCCCAGAAGAGTGGGCCACATTAGTTGTCTTGGTGGGCTGCAGATTAAGTTACACCCCTGCTCTCAACATCGGATTCTGACTTTCAATGCTTGACATACATGTGTATGATTGGGAGACTAAGAAATTGATTTTGTGAAACACTGGATGAATTGTTCCCAGCTTGAAATGCAGTGAAGTTAATAACGTACTAACTACTAATTCTTCTGGCAGTGAATTTGGAGTTCCTGGTCTGGATTATCATAGGGCTGGGTCTCTCACAATAATGAGCCTATCCCTATTGTTCAGCAGTTTCATTGTTCCAACACAAGGCAACTGCTGCTAATTGCTTGAGGCTGCTACACTTCTGACAGCAAAAAAGAGGGGGAGGTGAAGGGAGAAGTCCTTTGCGATGGCAGTTTGCGGCTGGGAAGAAAGGGGAGAGGAAAAACATCTCGAGCCTATCTCTGAACTTAAAGTCCTGACAAAAGCTATTGACATAGCGCCCTATGGAAATTCCTGCTCTGGAAGTGTCAAATTTTGTCTTCCCCCCCATATCCTCCAGTTGCACAGTATTCCTAAACTGCTTTTATTCTGGACCTTCCTCACCAACCCACTCGTTTCCCACACCCTGCTTTGAATTCCCAGTTCAACTCCCCTGGGTCAGCGCTGGCATGCCAGTTATCTGCAGTTGTTCTCTGGTCACTCCAGAAGCAGAAAAATGGGATTTGGTATGGCTATCAGGAATTTTATTTTTCCTAAATGTCACAGAGGTAGCCAGTGCCAGTTATCTTTGGTCCTCTTTGCTCTATTAGCTCTTCCTCTGGCTTCTTCATTCTTACTCTGTCAGGCACGAGACAGATAGTAGGAGCTGGAAGTGGAAGTGAGGGAATGATGTCCACCCTCTTTCTGCACTCTTGGGTCTCACCCCGGCTCCTTTCGACCTGGTACTTTTATCAGCTAGGAAGGGGGAAGAATGGCAGTAGGAAGTGACACATAACTGTGAGGGGATGGCGGTGGTTGCTGCCAGCCTACTTGTATTGCTGCTTTGGAGAGATGCACATAGAGGGGATGGTGGGAAGAGAAATGGGGGAACTGGTGGGAATAGGTCCTGAGAGTCATTCACTTCCCCCCTGCCTCTTCCAACCACACACACAGAAGGGGGGCGATGGCCGAGGAGATTAGGGACATAAGGGAGTCTTTGCAACCATTCTTACACGTTCTGGATGATGAAAGCTTAGCTTATATATTATTGTGTTTTCAGTGTGCCTAGTTGTAACTTGTTGGCTCTGTGGCTACCCTCAAAAAATAATAAAAAAAAATAAATAAAGCATTGGGAAAGCAATCTTGTACTGGCAAGAATAGCAGGATAGTACTAGTGTTGTGGTTTAACCCCAGCTGGCAACTAAGCACCACACAGCTGCTCGCTCGCTCCCCCCCAGCGGGATGGGGGAGAGAATCGAACGAGTAAAAGTGAGAAAACTCATGGGTTCAGGTAAAGACAGTTTAATAGGTAAAGCAAAAGCTGCGCACACAAGCAAAGCAGAACAAGGAATTAATTCCCTACTTCCCATCAGCAGGCAGGTGTTCAGCCATCTCCAGGACAGCAGGGCTCCATCACATGTAACGGTTACTTAGGAAGACAAACACCATAACTCCAAACATCCCCCCTCTTCCTTCTTCTTCCCCCAGCTTTTATTGCTAAGCTTGACATCATATGGTTTGGGATATATATACATATACGATCTGACCCCTTTGGTCAGTTGTAGTCAGCTGTCCCGGCTGTGTCCCCTCCCAACTTCTTGTGCACCCCCACCCCGCCATCACTCCAAACGTCCCCCCTTCCTCCTTCTTCCCCCAGCTTTATATGCTGAGCATGACATCATATGCTATGGAATATCCCTTTGGTCAGTTGTGGTCAGCTGTCCCAGCTGTGTCCCCTCCCAGCTTCTTGTGCACCCCCAGCCTACTCGCTGGTGGGGTGGGGTGAGAAGCAGAAGAGGCCTTGACTCTGTGTAAGCACTGCTCAGCAGTAACGAAAACATCCCTGTATTATCAGCAGTGTTTCCAGCACAAATCCAAAACATAGCCCCATACCAGCTACTATGAAGAAAATTAACTTCATCCCAGCCAAAACCAGCACGACTACTTAGCCTTTTTTAGTTTTTGTTGTCTTGAAACCTGATGCTCAACCAAGATGATGCTGGCAGCAAGCACAGAAAATGTCCAAAGTCAGTTGGCATCTTAGTATTAAGCCCAAAAATCGTGTCCCAACTCCTAGTGGGAAGCAGAAAGATGTTGCAAGAGTACTGTGCAAGTGCCAAGAAGAACTTGAATATCAAGTTCTGTAATTTACCTGATATGTGGAGGAGTAATTATTCACAAGGCAAGCGGAGCACAGGATAAATTTAGTGTTATCTCAAGCCGTGCACCACTGCATCTTGGAAATGTGCTTAATCCTAGTTCTGTAGTGAATTAGCTCTGGATTAACTTCACCAGCAGAAACCTGTCTTAGATCTGCCTGGGAAACATCTGGAGATCGCAACCTTTGACCCAAGCTTTGTGTAGGAATAAGGGTACCTACTGGTCAGAGCACTGGTGCATTCTAGCTATCCCAAACTGTACCATGGCACCATGAACAACTGTAGTGACAAAGTGGCATGAAGTGGAAATGACATGATGTTTTCCTGGCATAAAATGGGGACCAAATTTGACCTCAACTGTTTGGAGTTAATGACTGTTGTAACTGTGTAAGAGTGGCCAGAGTCCTCTTTTTAAAGCATATTCAGCCGAAGGTGGATCTTTGGAACAAAAAGCTAACTTACCACAGAGATGGATGTAGGCACAGCAGTCTGTCTCCTGCTTACACTTCTTTTCAGTCCCTGTTCCACAGGCGGGCTTGGCAGCAGTGGGCTAAGCACCACAGTTTCCAATATGTGGCAGAACTAAGCATCTTAAAATGGAATTGACAACAGATAGGCCCAGTTCTGTGATGACTGAAGAAAACTTGTATTAGAAACTTGTAAGAGCTGCTTTGCCAGGCTGCTGGGACCACTAACAGAACAGACACTGTTCAAATGAGAAGGTTTGCCGTGCAGAGAGCCAGTTACCTGTATGCAGTGTTGCAATATTGCTGTTGCAGAGCTAGATTTTGTATCCTGTGTGGTTAAATCCCACATATCTCCGATTCAAGACTTCAGACATATTCAGGTTGGGGATTTGCAGCCCAGAACTTTCTGCTGGGCTGGTTGCCCGTACTGCAGAAGGAAATAAATGGGTGGCTCACCTGTTTCTTTCCCCCACCTCAACATGCAGCTGAACCAATGTCCATCTTTTACTTCAAAACCTTAGTCCAAACAGCACACAACCAAATTGTATCAGTTTAGATCTCATTTCTTTTAGAAACACAAGCTCTGTATTAAACAGGACAGCTTGGAATTTGTGTTCTTCACTTCTTCTTGTCCCACTTTTTGCGCACACTGAATTGACTAATTGCTGTTTCCCACAGCATATTTGGATTAGAAACATGGCAGACACGATGGGCAGACTTGTATGCAAAGTCATTCTGATGGAGTTAAAGCAGGTTGACCACAGTGACATTGAGATCACTTCAGGAAGAGAGTAATTCAGTCAAAATAAATAATGGAGTATATTGTGAAATACTATCAGCTCTTCACATGCAAATTGTCCAAGCTGACTAGATTCAAGTGTGTGTGCAGAGTGACATGTCATAAAGGTATATGTCTGCATCGGACTGACTTTTTCTAGGCTGAAAAGTAAGTTTCATATGCTTTTAAAAAGTGGTGTAATGGGCTAATCTGACATGAATTTTAGGTAACACAACATAACATGCACCATATGCAAGGCAGAGCTCGTGACCTGCGAGATGAGAAAGAAAAACACAACTGGCATAAATTCTAGCCATTGGTAACACAACCAACAGAAGCTCATGAGGTTTGGCTCCAAAGGTTCACATTCCATACCTCCTTAACTACCACCATGCAGGCCTCCTCTCTTGAGAATGAAACTAGAAGAGAAGCAAAGGGATATTAACCCTGAGTCAATTCAGCTTATTTACCTGAAGATTTGGACTCTAGTCTAAAACAAAGTGTCTAAGAAGCCTTCTTGTCAGCAGTGTTTTCCATACTTACTATTTTGTCATAGAAGTTTTAAAGGAGGACTTCATCTTCTGATGCTCTGACGAGGTAAAAGGCTGTCTCCTAATGCAGCCCAAATAGCCCTTTAACCTGTGTGGTTACGTAAAGATGACACTGCTTTGTACAAACCCCTCTACTTTTACAGTACTGTTATCCACTGGCTGTCTTACATAAAAACAGGGTCTCTAATGAGTGCTTTTACAACAACAAGCAGTGGAACCATCATTTGCACGTTATTCTGATGTACAGAGCCTTAGACATTGCAGTACTGAGAAGCACAAAAGTGTGATGTATGCAGCCTTCACTTCACATTGTTGCAACTAGATGACTCAAAAAAGGATCCATTAAAAAAAGTAAATGAGCATGAAGCTGCCCATTTAAAGTTGTGAGGGTACCAGTATGCTTTGAGTCCTAGATGGAGGTGAGAATTTGGTTGTTCTATTGAATTCAGAAGATATTGGAATCTTCTGAAGTAAGATAATTCACTCCATTTTTTGAAAATGGAGCAGTGTGTACTGTAGATTTCATTTGCCTGCAAAGACTAGGCAGATGAATAGGCAATTACACAGTCATGATGTTACAGGTAGGTGGCTACCTCCTACTTCAGTTTCAAAAGAGATCTTGCACAGAGCCTGTGAAAGATTGTGTCCATGTCAGAGCTAAGCTCTTTCCTGCACAGGACTGTGACTGTAAGTGTTCCCCAAAATTGCAGGTTTAGAGTGTGGTCCAGATGCAGTGATCCTTATGGGAACAGTGTGTACTGGATTTAAAGCTGCATTTTTAAGATTAAAATGGCAATTTTGTCCTCTTGATACAAAGAAATGCAATAGATACCTATCTTCCAGCACCAGCCTTAATGAATTGGCTTTGGATCAAGTACCACAAACCCAGTTCCTAGTCTTAAATTTGAATGCATGTTAAATCCATTCAGGTAGCAGATCTTATTTAAAGATTAAGAACAGATTTATCCTCCTCATTCTTCCACAGTTAATTGCCAACAAATCTTCCTGATGAAAAGTAGAAAAGAACTGTTGAACTTTTTCAGGCCTGCAATATTGCAGAACTCAGATCAAAACTGGGATGACATTGTAGTTTGTGCAGTCGCTATTTTTGTTGCCCTTAGGAAGAATGGAATGGCGACAAATAGTTGCAGATTTTGGTGAAAGCAAAAGCATCTCTTGATCATAACTTCATTGTGGTGCACATGACTCAATTTCTGGTAGCTTCTTACAGCCAGGTAACACCATGGGGCATTAAAGTATTTTAGTATCCCATGCTGTCTTAACATCCTCAGGCTGAATGTTTATTTCAAGTTTTAAGCAAGCTGTAAATCTTCACAAACCATTTCCAGGAGCTTTGAGAGCAGGTTGAGCTGTCTATGAGAACATAGTCTTTGTTTTTCTCCTTAATGACTGGGTTTTTTCACTAGGGTCTGCAGAATATTCAGTGGTCTCGGTAACTCCATTGTGCTGACTGTAGTAAGCACTGATTACTAATGCACTGATTGACTCTCTGACACCTTCTACAGATGTTGGTGGGGCTTTTTCTGTTTGTTTGTTTTTTCTTCAGTTCAGCGCCTTTGCTGTTTAGGTCGTTCTGCATTTTAAGGTAACAGTGTAGTCTGCAGCATGTGATTGTAAAACTCTTACTAGCATACTCGAGTTTAGAAACAAGAGACTTCAGATGGCCTTATCAGAGTAGAGAGAAGTTTCAAAAGTTATGGTAACTTCAGCATTTTAATGCATGGTTTTCACCATGGAGTTTGCTCCCTTGAAGATATATTTGTAAAATTGCATGTAAAAGAAGCAACTAAATTTCAGCCAGAAAAACACAAAGTAGTCCTTTGCCAACTCATCATTCTTGCCGATCTACTGAAGCACAGAAAGGCACTGTATTGTTTACAGATCCATGTAACACATACCAGAACACAAACTAAAATTCTTTGTGGTTATAGGTAAAACGTGTGTGCATGTGTTGGCTGAGCTAGTCAAGTCTGACAGGCAACACCTTGCATATGTTTGCTACCCAGAGAGTTGCAACATAACTGCTATGAATTCAGAACAGATGTGGTTGAAAACATTTTTGAATTGATAGAACAATACTCTTTCAAACTCTGAAATTCTTACCTGGCTTTTAAACTGTATGATTTTACCCAAGTAAGGCCTGAGTAAAAACGTAGTTCCCTATTCAGCTGCTGTTTCATAGCCAATTAGTGGAATACGAACGGTGTTCCCCAATATTAAGCATCCATAGTCACCCCAGATGTTTCACAAAACTAAGTAATTGTAAGCAGTTGATATCTAAAAGATAAAATAAATGGGATAAAATGATAATGCCAGGAAATAAAGTGACTGAGAACGCCTCCACACGCTTTTCCCGCACAAAGTAATTGTTGAAATGTATCTTCCAGAAGGACCAGAACAGTAGGGTTGAACAGGGAACTGAGACAACAACGCAGTCCTGTTAATGGGTGAATGTTGGTGGCTTTATAAGACAGATTCTGATCTTTCTGACACCTCTGAAAATCTAAGTGAAAGTCTGCTGGAATCAAAGAGTAATTTGTTTTTTGAAGCTTTTCAGAATTTCCCAGTGCACTCTTCAGCATCGTGAAACACTTACTGGTTTTGTAGCTTTGTAAGACGTTTGCACTGAAAGACAAGTCTGCTGCGCGCAATTGTTTATGTTAGCTGCTGAAGCTGGTGCGCAGTTTCAAGTGAAAAAACTGGCACAACTTAGCTTGTGCTCCGTCTGAATATTCTCCTAATTATTTCTGATTATCCTAATAGTTTTTTCCCTTCTCTTGAAGGAAATGGCTGCAATTTTGCAGCTATAATGGTAGGATATTTTAAATATAAATTCCCATTTATACCATTGTTTCACTTAAGGATTCATATTAAAAATAGGACAGCTGATGTCTTAGAACAGTCTTCTGAGAAATGCAGTGTACTGGAGCTTGCCTAGCTTGTGCCTTTTTGGTTTGGAAAACAGGCAAGCCAGTTTTCAGTTGCTATTTCTTCTTTGTGGCTTTTATTTCTGTACTCCTGGGTTATATTCTGACCGGTTATTTAAAAAGATGACACTAGTCTTAATTAACATGTAAGATGATAAAGCAGCTTAAAATCAGTTGGTCTTTGCTTAAACATAGTAACAAAACAGAACAACTCTCCAAAGATTCTGATTTATTTTTCCAGGAGACAGGAAAGGACAAAAATGTTCACTATCTGGGCAGTTATCAAATAGAGAAGAATGTGAGATGAGAGCTTACTTTCTTTGACTAGTATCAGTAACAGAGACCACTGATTGATGCAAATGCAAATACTTGATTCTTTGGGGAAGGGGAAGAAATCTGGAGAAAAGTCTGATAAATGCTTCATTCTTGAAAAAGATATTTTTTGCTAAATTTCTGTGCAAAGAAGCTGATCGACTTTATCAGCTCTTATGGTTGCTATCAAAACCAGGAAGTAAAGTAATCCAATCACTTTCTATCCTGGTAGGTTTGCGGTGTTTTTCAATTACAACACATTTACTTTTTGTCAAAAAGAGAAAACCATTGAGAACATTTAGAGGTACTTCGAAGCAAATCTTAGTTCCTTCTGTATCTGGGAGGTAAAAAGTCTTGGTCTGATTCTTTGATCATGTCTGTATTTATGTAGAAAGAAAAGGAAACCATTAGGTAAGATTCTGCGGCATTTTTCCTTCAGTAGTTCCTTGGATTTCTGTGTTCTGTTTTGTGATGCTGTGACACTACCTGCGTTTCCTTCTGCTCCAAGCACAGCTGATGAAATGAGAATCATACATTGTTAAATTGCCCAACAGTCTTATCGTGAAATGGGTGGCTTGTTCAACAGGAGTTTTTACAGTCAATTCATATTTCAAGGCTTTTTGTGTATGGATCTCATCAGGAAGTGAGCGAGACAGTAAGAATTTGGAGTTGTGGTACCAGCATTCCCAGACGCATTTCTTTATTCCATATGGAGAAACAAATGTGTAAAACCCATTTGCAAAATTACAGTACATTTTCCAAGTTATTTTGCTGTTAAATATTTTAACCAAAATTGGACATGTGTGGCTAGCTACAGAAACAAGGCCTTTTTTCCCCCCTTAACCACACTTGTATTGCCTCATAGAGAAACTTGTGCAAAACTTCTACAGCAGATTGTTGTCCCTAAGACTGCAAAAGTGCATTGCAGGGTTTGAGAGAACACAATTATTGGCTAGATCCTGAGACCCCACCACCAAAGCAATCCTTGGTGAGTGACGTAAATTTCTGTAACTCCACTGAAGTAGCTCTGACAGCTAACAGTGGCTGTCTGCTGTAACTGACTCAAGGGGATTACTCCCACTCCCACCGACTTAGAAAAGCTGTGGTGTTCTAGTATCCAAAGCTGTGAACTTAAGCTTATTTAAAGTAGTGCACACTCAGAAATGAATTCTGCTACCCTCAGAAATGCAGGGTCAAGTACAAGCCATCAAATCAAAAATTTTCCAATTATTTTACTTGTTTTCTGATTTAGATCTCTAACCTGCCAAAACCAGGATCTGAGAATGGATATTTAGGTGCCCATTACAAAAAACAAGTTCTATGTTAGAGAGGAAATTTATTTAAATCCCAGCCAAGAAATCCCAGTGGAGTGTCTTTTATGGATTGACTCATAATTTTTGTGTTAAATTGGCAAAGTTAACTGAGAATAATCATCCTAATTTTCTTTGTTTGAAAGCATAAAGTAAAAACTGAATTAAAATTCACAGAATTTTGATATTTTCTTTTGATCCTTCAGTTTTGCACTTACGAAAACATAGAAGCAACATGTTTTGCATATTCCCAGACCTTTGCGGAAACAAGTGAAGTCAAAAAATTATACTGTTCAGCAGATGAAAACTGTTCAGGTAATTTTGCAACTGCTAGCCTTTTTTACAAATGCAAAGTGATGGGCACAAGGGGACATCTGCTGCCAGCAAGAGGCAATGCACTGAAGCCACTTGACGCTAGAGTTCATGCAATAGTGTTGTAGGAAAGTAAAAATAACAGAGGTCATTATGCTTACCTTACACATCTATGCCAGACTCCAGGAAAGATCTGAGGATTTTTGTGTGTGTGCTCTTGTTTTTGTGTGTCTGTTAGGAAAGATCAGCAAGAAGGCAAGATGGGGTAGCTGGAAAACCAGATCTTATTTCTTGATTCGTTCACTTCAGAGCTGTAAGAAGGGCCCACTCATCCAGATGCTTCAGCAAGTGTTTGAAGTGATGGTTATGTTCTTTGGTATAGCTGTTGCAGTCCGTAAAAATCCTGAAAGCCCTTTCATTCAGCCAAGCAAGGTGCTAGCCTAACCCTAGAAGGCTCCTACATAGAACTGTTGTGTGCTGCGAGTGAACAGTAGGACCAGGAGGTTATCAGTTTGGGTCTGACCTGGCAGTGGTCCCATTGCAACTAAATTATTTTTAAAGTATATGCGACTTGCATAGGATTGGTTAGCAGCCTTGAGCCAGTCCCCAGCAAATATATCAATGGGTAAAAGGCAACAGTAATACTGACAAGCTTTTCTTAAATCTATTCAGTGTGGAAAGGGCATTGTCAGAACGATTGTCCGAGGGATTTTAGATCGGGGCACACTGATATTTCACTGGAAAAACGATATACTGTTTATTCCTGGCACCTCATCTATTTATAGTTATATAACTTTCAGATGACACAGTTATGTAGTTTTCCATTTGGAAAATCTGTACCACAGTGTCTATCATTAGACAGCTGCTGAATCTTCTTTCAGACATACATTTCTCTTTTTTTACGGTGTTTACTCTTTGGGGGGGCTAAGAAAATGCATTTCCTATCAGTAAGAGTATTCCTATTAATAAGGGCATTTGACCTAAAAGTCAAGAGAAGAACAAGTTACCGTAAAGACAAAACTAAGATGTTAAAAAGAATTGTATTGCTTACATCTGCCATAGGGATTTTTCAAATTTCTTTTGACTTCCCAGTGTAACACATTGTCAATGTATTCACTATCACAACCGTAACAGCATTTCATGTGCTTTACCAATGAAAATATCATGGCAGTCAGGCACTGTTTAAGCTTAGCTAGCTAAAGCAATTTCAGAGAAGGCTAAGCAAAATAATCACAGGGATCAGAAAAAATGTGAAAATGATACCAGTGCTCTGAACTATATGGGCTGGCTCTGTTTATTTAAAAAACCCACCAACCACAAAACACAAAACAATGTAGGAGAATGTTCAGGACACTGCACACCCCCTCTTTGCTAGATGTTGATCTTAGATTGCAGCTGTGATTAAGTGTATTTCCTGTGTAAGTAAGATGAGTCATTAATAACAGAAAGAGGTTGCATACACCACAAAATCAGGCTACCATAAACACTATACATAGATCTTAACCTTAATACTGCTCAGAAATTGAACATGTCACTGCTTGGTGCCTTGCACCAAGTACCTATAATACTGAGGTAATTGTGTGTCTCTGGATTTCCACATGAAACTCAGGGTACTGGGGTTTGATCTGTGACACTCCTATGGGTGGGGATAAGACCATCTCCCACCCACAAGTTAATATTGCAGTTGCAGTTGCACTCAGGAGGCTCTTGAGGTGTGCTCTGCCACCCACAAAGGGAACATTGCTGACTCGGTGATGTTTGTCAGGCTGTCTGAAAGAATTTCCCTTTTTGGGGGGCCAAAGCTCTGATAAGTTAGTTTTCCACATGTGCTACAAAAAAAAACCCAACAACAAAAGTAAATCCTCTTGAAAACAGAACTATTTATGGCATGTTTCCTCCCTGGGGGGAGGATGAGAGTACAAACAACATATGGCAGATGTTAGCCACGCTGTTTTAAGTGCTAGCAGGAGCTCAGACACTGTGGGGATAGGTGCTGAGTGAGAACACACAAGCAACAGAAAGGTGGTCTTTTCCGGGTGATTTCTGAGGGGGGTTGCAAGGTGCTGAAATGCAAAGATGCACCAATGTTGCAGAAAGCTTTTATGCTGGGGTTGTAGGGAAATAGGCTGATGAAGGGGGAGCTTAACACGTGAAGAATAATTCATTCATTACCTGTTTTTTATTATTCCAGTCATAGCAGTTGGCCCACAAACACTTCTTGTCTGTTTAATACATTTAAATTTAATATAAACTAAAGATTTTTCATGGTTTTCATTGCTGGGTTTTTTTTTTGGGGGGGTGTTGGTTTGTTGGGGGGGGGGTCAGGAGCAGGAGAGTTGGCATATTTTTCCTTTTAGCACTATTGATCCAGAATCTAGTCAAGGAATTAGTAAAAATTTTATTTGGGTGAGGAAAAGTGAGGGAAAAAACCCTGCAGTTGCCAAATTTCAGTTTTGGTGATGAGTGGGGATCAGAACGAAAACCAAGCTGTTATCTAATTCCAGGCCCAGTTTTTGGGGTTAGATGGTCAAGACAGTTTTCCATTCCTACAAAACATGCTTTATATTTTCTTATAAGACAGTAAACATGAATCTCCTAAAGCAATGAATGCCCCCAAACCATCATCTTTTATCCTTGATCAAACTGTCAATTATATTATACTGTCAAGAGCAATTTTTTTATAATAGTTTACAAATTAAAAAGAACTAATTGATGGAGGAAGATCAAGCCAGAAAGGATTAAATGCTGACACCATTTCATTGGAAAAATATCGTTCCTGTATCTGACATACTGCCCTACATTCTTGCTGTGGCTAGTAATTCATTCCTGACTGCTGCGAGGCATGTTATCTTAACCACAAGGCCTTCCCTCCCTTCTCCAGTATTCAGTGTTTCTGCTTTTTGATGATCACCCCTCACCCTCCCAGGTTTAACACAAATGTCTTATGACAGCTTGCTCCCCAGATAAAAGCTTAGTTTGTATCTATATATCTTCCAGCACACTAATTACTTTTCTCTTTGACCTCCTGCAAAACATTAGCCAAGGATGTTTTGAGCAATTTGTGCAGTTAGTCATGTTGTGAGCAACACTGCTTTGCCTCTGTTTTCTCAATTCTTTTAGTGCAAGTATGTCTGACCCAATGCTTCCTAAAAGCATCAGGGTGTATCAGTACTAATCTCATAATTATTGGAAACTACAGCTGTGAAGCAGTGACTTAAAAATGTGTCAACTTTGGACTGTTTTAGCTAGGGACAGTCTTTTATGGTTATACAAATCTTTTATGGTTGTGCAAGTGCTTTTAAACAACATTGTGCAAAAGGAACAATGTAAAGTAGTAATATCCCATTATCAGAGTGTGAGCAGATGTGGCAATCCTTGCTTAAAAAAAAGTGATGTGGTGTAATTTGGAACTGAGCTAGATTGTTACCTTATGAAGGCCAAGTATGAGATTTCCTTGTACACTTACCATGTGTATGTACACAGATCAGCCAGGGAACAGCAGGTGCATCTGCTTCCTTACCACCTTAACTGTCGTGGGTAGTCCAGTTGGACAATTCAGGTAAGTTATCTGAACTTCTTCTTTTGTAGTGCTGACTCCATATGAAATAATCTTCAGTTTTTCTTAAAAACTTGTGTCTCAAGTTTTCTTAAAAACTTGTGTCTTCGAATTTAACATCAGTCCTGATGTAAATATTTCTGGATTTAAGTTGAATTAAGTTGAATTGGTATCCCTTGACATTGTAGCATAATCTTGAGCCAAGCTAGGTTTGAATTTAGTACTGCAGATATTTTTTTCACATTGTAGAATAATTCTGTGGGTAGAAATACCAACAGAAGCTTGTAGAGTGCCCACATAAGGTATGTTTGGGACAGAACAACAAGGTGTCCTGTTCTTACAGAATTGAACAGCTTGCTTCCCCAGGCACTAGTTTCCCATAACTACTTTTTTTCTGTACACAAAACAAAATACCTGTGTCTACTTCGCACAGAACTTTGACTGACTTTGTATAGCAACCTGGTCATAACAGGAATCTGCATGTACTGCAAAATGCAAGGAGCAAGGAGCTTTGTACAAACACAAAGCAACCTTGTTGCGCCCTCTAAATGCCTCAGCAGATCATCCTCTGCACGGTGCCAGCATAGAGCATTTTTGCTAGTTCGGCAGCTGCTGCACTGTGATGGCTTCTGTTATGCAGACCAGTCTGTCTGTCTCCCACATTCTGTTAATTGTATTCAGCTGTTGTCACATTGGTCCCATAGATTGTTAGCTGTTTGGGGTAAAGATTTTAGATAGGGCTGTTGCCTAGTTACAGTACAAGAAGTGTCGGTGCACCACAAGGAACTGTTGTGTGCTACTGCTGTGCAAAAACATAGCAAGGGGAAAGTGCTAAAGGGTTAGCTATTTATAGGTGTTCTTGACCAGCAGTGCACAGGTTGTGCACAGCAATGCTGCTGTGTGCATTTGCACATCTGAATCAGTTCCTGTCTTGAAAATCCAGAGTCGGGACTTCAACTGATACAAACTTTTTGCTGCAGTGTCTAAGAAGAGAGTTTCCAAAAGCTGGTGGTCTGCCTTATCTTCCCAGGTTTGAGGGCTGGCAATTAAGAAAGTCAGTGTACTCTAAGAAGGCTCTGTTTGTTATGAAATGCAACCTCATTTTGTGTGTTAACCCACTCTTTTTTCCACTCCTCTTAATCTTTCTTTTTCTGAACATCTAAGAAATCCACCAAATACCATACAAATACATTGGTATAAGGAGAACTCAAATATTTCTTAAGTCACTTAAGACTCAAGTGTCCTCTTAAGTCCTCATAAAAGTCAGTTTTATCCTGCCAATATGCTCTCAAGTATCAGGTATGTTAGAGGCTATAGCAGAACTGGGCATCACCCTCCTCTTTGTGCCCTCAGTTGAAAATGCACATCTAGCTGCTGCTGAACTTCTGCATATTAAAATGGCCAGTTTTGGGCAGCCTTTACTTCCTGGACTGGAAATTGGCAGTTCATTCGTCAACCCATGTAGGTATTTCAGCCAAGTACTGACAGGTGGGAGTCATGGCCAATTTACCTGTTCTGCTGTAGTTTAATCTCCCAGTGTTCATAAGTGAACATCCATTTATGTGTGCATTACTAAAATGAAGTAGCTGAAAAGCTAGAAAGGGTTGTGCTACTCAGCCTAATCTAAACACAATCATCATTTCAGGAGCTAATAATAAGGTTTAAAAGTCTCCAAAGTGAAATGAGTAGACTGTAAATTCAGTTGTGCAATATTTCTTCCCGGTCTTTTTTGAAGTCTCTCTTGAAAACTTATGCAAGGAAAGATGTAACTGAGAAATTATTAAAATGATCTAATGACATTGCTATCTCTTATTTCTATGGTTACTTCCTAGCTTAAAGGGAAAGAAGTGTTACTGACAAGTAATAATGTGCATGTGCATTGGGACTTGACATTCCAGTCTTACAAGCTTTCAAGCTTGCTGATTCGAACCTGATAAAACCCTGCACAGTTCACACCAGCAGTAAATTAGCTCTTTTTTGTTAAATTTCTTCTTATTATTACCCAGCCTACCTCAAATATATTTTAAGTCTATATTACAAAAGATTGATCCCATACAGCCAATGAGCTAGAATTATGAGAGCTAAACAGAGCTACATACTCTTAGTTTTAGTTGCTCAATTTTTTATTGCATTAATTATTTTTTTTTCTTATTACCCACTCTTGCAAAACAACAATGAATGAACTTCATTACATCAGGATTAACTAAGGATTTTTCTGTAAAATTGGTGTGGTAATTTTTTGCCACTAGAGAGCAGACTTGCACTATAAAGTGTACTGTATCCTCACCAGACATGTCAAAGGGCTGGGAATAGCATCCTGTAAGTAAAACTTTCAAATACAATCACCTGGTAATACGCATGTATGACTGTCTTCTTCTCAAATGGATTTTAGACTGTTCCCTGAGTAATATAAATTGCTTCTTTCAGAAACTGTAATGGTTAAAAATTGTGTGTGTTTGAGGACTTCAGTGGGACTCTACAATTCTCTTCATGTTAACTTGAAATTCAGGAAAGAACAGAACAATGATTCATACTGTTTTAAGTATACTACCCTGGTACATGTTGCATGAACTGATGGAAACTGATCAGCTCAAATTAGTTTATATCTACTTCTTAAATGTAAATCAACCTTCCTTTACTTGGACATTCCAAGCAACCTGGAAACACCTCTTGGCTATTGAGGTATTGAAAAATATGTATAGTGGGGGAGGGCTTTCACAGTATGTTTTCAAGCTTTCTATCTAGAAGGAACAAAGACTTTGCAAAGCCAGAAAAGGGAAGCTCAGAAACCTTGTTTGTCGTCCAAATACACCACAAAACTGTAATATTTGGGCTATAATCCTGAGTCCATTAAAATCAGTAGTTGTGCTAATTCTTTGATAAAATAGGTGTAAGTCCAGATTTTACTGTGGGGCAAATATTCTTACACCTATTGCATCCCTTAATTGAGGACAGTTAGTAGATATCAAAAGTGGCATGAGAAGCTTCAAGGTAGTTTTCCTGTTTTCTTGTTTCACTAAGCACAGCATGTGTCATTTCCATGACTAGGAAAAAGAATTCAAATGCACGTCCTTGGAAAACTTCAACAATAAAAGCTTATGTAACTCAGATACTCTAACATGCTGCTGCACCACATCCACATTCCCAACCGTACTCTCACTATTCTTGCCTTTGGGATATCCACTTGCTGTTGGAGAACAAGATGACTGGCAACAAAAGGCATATCCCTCTACTGCCCTGGAAGATACAGCTTGTTGGCTGCTGTACAATAAATAGCAATTACATCAATGCTGTTTAAATATCATGGTTTACGTGATATCCTAATAGCATTTTAAGCAGGATTGAAGGTTACCATGAGTAACAGAGCGGACTGGTGAGATCCAGTTCTCTTTAGCAGTTCAGAAAGGAGGCAAGAAAGAATCGTTGAATATGGCTCAGTCTTGTCATATGAGGTGCAATGAGATGATGTCTTATTTGCTTTCTTCCTAAACTGTCAAACAATATGTCCACTTTGTCATTCCATGTGGTTTGTTTCCCTAGCTGTCCTTTGTAAAACACTTTAGAGGTTTAAATAGACTAGCTGATGTCACTGTCCTTATCTAGTGATTTCTCCACCTGTGACTGGGATCTGATTATTCTATAACCAGCACTGGCCTCTCACAACAGTAACCCTTGTTGATGTCAGCTAGGGTTCACTAAGGAGAGAACTGGCCTCCTCAACAGCTGCTGGCAGAACTCATGGAGGAGCTCAGGTGCTAGCTCCTCTTACTCCTGTAAGGCAACTATATCATTATAAACATTAAGGAAGGAGACAAGCGTCAGCAAAATTTATGCCCATTATGTCTAACTTAACCATATGAGGACTCTCAACTGGATGTAGATGGTATGGTTTAAGTATTATCACTTTGGTTACTTGCCATGCATACAGCCCTTACTACAAGGATGGCAGAAGGACCTGTAGTTTGCATTAATCTTGTGCCATAGCTGATCAGGCTGGTCCTAAGTGTAGCCAACTCATCAGAAACCAACTGTTGCCCTGAAAAACAGTAGAAAGTGTGTTTGGTATAAGTCAAAAGGGTTCTTCAACAAATTAATGTTTGTTTCTGCACCAATAAAATCAGATCTACGGTGCTGAGTAAGCAGCATATTACTGGGCTTAATTATAGTTACAGTATGTGCAACTACCATTTCTTCCCCAGTTTAACATTACTCACAAGAAAGTGGGACCAAGAGGGACAGTGTTCTCTGATTAGAGGCTTTATAATTGTAATTCTATTTATGGCCATCAACACAGTGGGAAATTCTGATTTCTCATATTACAACAGAAAAAAGGAAGCAAAACACAACTTCTTCCTGTCTTACACTATCCAGCTGAGTTTTCCAATGTTTGCTAATATGCTAAGCCTTATGATTTACTTCTGGTGACATAATACAGCAATTTTTTTAAGGCTGCTAGAAGTCAGAATACATCTTCTACCATTTGATAAAGCAATGTCAGCCTGGATTACTTGACTATTTAGATATTCACGTTTACAACTTAGTCAAAGGTAGGTTGTTACGCAGAGTGACGCTGAAATGCAGTGGTTCAGGGAAACTGAACCAGCACGTGCAGTAAGTTTTCAAGCAAGCTGGAGTTCTTGCTGCTCTTCCTTCTACTCCATTTACCACTTCTGTCTGTCCTCAGTGCAGTTTTCGTCCTGAGATGAGCTTAGAATGGAAATGCCGAGCTCAGACACCTACAGATTTTTGAAAAATAGATCTGTAACTAGTCAGAAGCTTCCGCTCATTGCAGGAAAGTGTGATTTCTTCCTGTAGTGTCAACTTTTGCTATTCCAGAATGATCTTTGAGATTCAGGGAAAAACAGTAGGGGCTATTTTAAACTTTTGAATGTTAATCAAGAGCTATCATCCAGTGACCTAGTTCCAACTGAGTACAGTCTTGAAGGATTTCTGATTCTTTCTAATATCCCTGCTTTTGCTATGTGCAAGAAATTTCTAGGAATATGTCATAGCATTGACTTCGTGCTTCTGTCTTAGGACGTATGGTTACACGATATGAAGCAGTATGTTATGAGCCTCCTAATAACAGCAATTAAAAATTATAACCCTGGCTTTCTTCATGGAGTAGTGGTCTTCAAGAGTATCTTCAGACAGTAACTAATATTAAGATAATGAAACCAAGGCATCTTGAGGTATTTCTACTGTTAAAATGCCAAACTGCGAAGATACACTGGCAATGCAATATATTAATGTATAATCTATTGGAATATGTTAACTAGGGAAAATGTGTTGGAGATGTTCAAATTTAATCAGAATAGATAACCTTAGTTGATATGATTTATGCAGATTTTTTTGGCTGGTTGAAGGTTGTCATCTGTGTTTATTTCTTAAACCAGGGAGGACTCCAGTAGAAACTTAAGTAAGGATCCTAGCCTTTTTTGCTGGCCCTCCTCTGAGGGCCTTCAGTCCTCAAGCATAGTGAATATTGATATGCATATTGATATAGTGCAATACTTTTTTATAGTACTGATGAATTTTTTTTTTTAACTTTATGTTGATGTTAGATAGAAGAAGGTCTGTCATGTATGCGATACTGCTTTTAATTGCTCTGCAGCAATTAACGCATTAGCCTGGAATTCAGGAGACTGAGGTTCATTCTCAGCACAGCTGCTTACTTGCAAGTGTCTCAATCTCATTTCCTTCTCAGAGAAGTGCAAATAATTTTACTTCTCTGGGGAGATACATCATATGACTTTGAGGAACTCACATGCTAAAGAAGCAGCAAAGATATTTAACATCAACTACACAATTTAAATATCTGCACAGAAGAGCTAGCAGAGGAAAGATCATTACTCTCTCTTTACCTCGTAGATGCTCAAGTACATTGAAATAAGCCTCCTACATTAAGTGTGAGAAGAAAAATCCCCACAGTTGATATATTTTCTACAAACTTTCTTAGTATTCATAGCATACAAAAAGAAAATTGTAATTTTGTTTATCTGACATAACAGTATATTTTTACAGTGTTTTTCAAAAATTAATGGCAGGTTTTCTAGGCAATATTTCTAAAATATTTCCATCCCAGAACAATTTCAAATAAACTTAAGTAAGTAGCGTTATCAGCCATTACCAGCAGTCACATTCGTAGCACACTTTCATTCATTTCACCATTTACTTGTTTATGTGAGCTTAATATGATTTTTTTTTTTGCTGAAAACAGAATCTAGGCTGTTGTTTTGTTCTGTACCTTAGACTTAAACAATTGTGTAGTATCGAAGCTATTTGGTACTTTGTGTAGAGCTGATGAACTTCTCAGATGTCATGGTCTTTTTCCTTTGAAGCTAATGGAAGAGTTATTTTTAAACCAGTAAGATATTTTAAAAGTTCTGTGAACTTCCTTTCAAACAGTTTTTCTAGATAACCTCTCTGTATTTTTTATCACTTGTTAAACACACATTATTTACAGTATTTAGTGTTGTGTAGTGGTGCTTTTGAAGAAATGCATTCGACTTCTAAAAGTGTAGTAAAAGAGTAATTGCATGAAATAAAAAGCCTTCTGCCTACTGGGGTTCACTCATAACTTTAGAAGTTGAAAGCTTTTTTTTCTTCTTCTAGACACGTCTCTTACCTCCACATGTCGCAGGGCCAATTCTGCTTTGTCTTGCCTAGGTCACTTGTTCCAGAAAAGACCTTGGGGGAAGGGCAAGTCTCTACACAGATAGTTCTGGAAAAGTCACTATAAACTTGTGCTTAGGCCTCCAAATAAAGGTTAAAAAAAAAAATGCTCTTATGGGTGTTAACGTCCTTTACTAATGAAATGGTTTACACTTATGCAGTGTTAAAGTTTCATGATCATGATTCAATTACACAAACCTGGGAAAAAGGAGAGAAATCCTTGTTCTCTTAGCATTGAGTTCACTTGAACCAGAGATCTGAAAAGTTTTAGTTTTTTGGAGAACCCATGGCTATATGCTTTAGCCCTTTATTGCATTTAAAATAAGACTTAAACATAATTAGCACTAAAATCCAGAGCCACCTCCATCTGAATGCTGTGTAAGTGAGAAGGTGACCTCACTTGGATGCTTTCACAATTAAGCACTTTAAAACTAGAACATGCATTCAAGAAATGCACTGGTCCCAATGGTTCAGGTGGTGTGTCAAAGTGAACTGGGAAGCCTGGCACGGTATACCTGCACCAAGATTATTTAATGTGTAGCATTGGGGATTTATGGCAAACTGCAGATTCAGCCCAGCTGAAAGCAGGGGTGGCTTCTACCTTGGTGATAGTGAGGTCCACCCTCCCCCCCCGAACTTTATAACTGTAAAAAAAAAAATCTTCCTAGTGTTATTTACCTCCTGTGCTAAGCACAGACAGCAACTGCATGAAGCCCAGCACAGCTACACACCCTGAAGTATACACCAAACTGGGATGTACATTGTAGCCATCAGTGGGGAAGAGGATTCTGCCAACTCAAAAGCAGTGAAGCTGCTATGGGTTGCTGGTGCTGCTTGGCCCTACCGGAATGGGGCGTTGGTGAAAGCTGTCATCAAGAGATTCAGGACCAGGTCCATCTCTGTAGTTCCTGGAAGATCAAAATAACCAGGACAAGCTGAATGCAGAACATTCTTCTTGCACCTTGTCTGGTGCTGCCACTAAGCAAGGGGAAAAATTGTTTTATTGCCAAAAGAAAGCACAAGAAGGCTCATGACTGTTGTCTAATACTGGTTGTGAGATGCCCTGGCTTACGGTTCTTGTTTCCAGGCTCTGGTTTTGGTTTGTTGTTGGTTTCTTTTTGTTTTTAGAAAAGTCTGGTCCAAAATCAAGTTTTAGCGTTAAATTGAGCTGTGAAGGACAGAGTGAGCTTGAAGACATGCTAGAGCCTTGATGTGTATCAGAGAAACTAAGAAGTGATTAGCGTTTTGGTTGTCATCCTGCTTTTTAGTAGCTTGTCAGCTGAAAAAACAATAGGATCATCCTTGCGTCCTCTAGCTTATTTGTCTGAGAAACTATCAAAAGTATGGTTTTACTGCATTGTTAACCTGGAGGACCTCCTGCTTTCTTGGGTGCCAAATGGATGTGTTTTGTTTGGCAGCCTTCCATCCTATGCTGGTTTTGAAAGGATACTTGGCTGAAATTGAATCTTGTCTTGCAGCAGCATTTAATTAGCCTTTGTCCCTCTGAAATTAAGATTAAAAATCTTAATTGTTGGTAAATCTGTTATCTATCTTAGTTTTCACAAGCAATTGCTATATGGAGCTGCCAAATACTCCATCAGAATACTGTGAATCTTGGTAGAAATCTGTGAGAAACTCATCATTCCTAGTAAGTCTGCAGGGGCAGTAACTAGTAAAACAAACATAACCATCTCACTCTTGAACATCTTGTGTTCAGCTTGTACTGATGAGTCAAGCTCTTTTCCTACACAGAATGAAGTCAGCATTATTAGCTAAACCGCACATGTCCTTTCCCACCAGGCAATGCATAATATTGTAAGTACTGTTTAACATACAATCCACAGCTTAAAATACTGCAAAGAACAAGGCTGTCTGTCTATCCCTTCTTTATCCTAGCCAAACCACATGAAATGCTGGGTTAAATGCTACATCAAGTTATTCCCAAATTGTGACACTATTATGTTATAGCCCTCCCTCAGCAAAGATGACTCAGCATTTTTAATGGTGAGATAATTCCCTAAATTGTAACTTAGCTATAGAAAGTGACATAGATTGACCAGAAATTACAGTGGGAGGCAGAAGGAAAGAGGAGTGATGAAAGTACTCATCTTCCCCAGGTTTCTCCCTCTTTTTTTGTTTGGTTGGTTTTGCCAGTCTCCCAAGATGTTGCTGTTAGGCAAAACGCTAGGTATTTCAGTTGCCAGTGTGTAAACCTGAGTCCGGTGACTTCAAGCTTCATCTTCTCAAAAACTCTGAGGCCAACAGCCAGCTGCTGATCTTGGTGACAAGTCTGTGAACCCAGAAGGTTTCTGTCAGCCACAATGGAGCCATTCCAGATAAACCATGTTTTAACAGATGGGAATCTGGCCTGCTTACCGTTTCTTTTTACTGTAGTATTTGTGGGGAGTGAAAACAGAAAGTGAGAGAATTCTTGTCCGAGCAGAATAGTTCCCTTAGTCGGTGGTACAAATATATACAGGAGGTAAGTAGCAGGACCCATTTTTTGCCTCAGTTACGGCATCTCAATAATGCTGACTGATGCAGGAGAAGGACGGAATTAATCACAGAATATATTAATGACTTTTTTCTAAAAAGAAGTTTTACTTAAGGACTTCATTGGGTCAGATGAAAATGCTTGATCCTTAAATTAATATATTTCTTCCTTTCCCTGCAAAAACAATCTCAACACACACATGTTCACATAGACTTTTAGGCATTTGGCTGTCTCAAGAAGTTGTAGCAATGTTAACAATAAGATTGTGTGTCTTCTTTTTAAGAATAGTATGTTAAACTATCTAGTATACAGAACGTAATGCATGGGAGCTTTATGGCTTGTGTTTATGCAGGCTGTCAGATTACATATCTACAAAGGTCTTTTCTGAGACTGAATCAGTCATCAATACAAAGTTAGCTAATTCTCTGTTTAAGGGCAATGGAGAACTGCTCACTAAATGTACTGATCTGGCAGCATGATAGTTGCGTGATTTATGCAGGCAATGGTTTAAAAGTGCTTCTCCCCCAGGTCCATTCACTTAAATTGCATAGAACTGGAGCTATTGCTGAAATATGGTATAAGAAACTGCAGGTGCTCAACCTTAGTGCTTAGTTTTTATGTACATTCTGTGCATGCATTAAGTTTCTATGTAGGATCACAGTATAATTTTGCATACAAATGACAAATACGATGTTTTCAATGTGACTCCACCATTGAGGTACAAACTGTGCAATTATACAGGTGTTTTGTAAAACAAAACAAAACAAGAAAAACAAAAGAAACCCACAAACCAAACAAAAACCCCCTATTTAATTACTTTGCAATACTACACAGCAATTAAAAACCTCTACTGGAATTTGAAGGACATTATCCTATCCTTTCTTCCATCCACGCATCATTTACTTGCTAGGTTTTGGTGATTTTCTTCTCTGCCCCTCTGTTATACATGGAATTGTTGTATTTATAATGAATTTTGATCTTTCAGATTGGTTTGCTCCTTTTTAAAATCTTAATATTCACAGGATTTTAGGGATTTAATGTTTTCATTGTTACTTTTTCAACTTTCACCAAGAAATAGCACTTAAAGCAACATTCTGTTTTCACACTGCTCTTTGATTTATTTTGTCCAATTTTCGCATAAGAATATAGAAAGCCTAGCTGACCGTTATCTGGCAGTTGCAAATTTTAAAATAAAATCTGTAGAACTTTGATTGAAAACTGTATCTAGTTTATAAGAACCACGTGTCCTGTAGCTCCCCAAAATCCTAGATGCTAAACTCTTTCCACTGGTGAACTTTGCAGAAGATGTAGTCCAATTATGTAAAAGGCTTTTGTTTTCCTCTTTAATAATATGCTAAGAAATAGCTTAAGAAAACAATTTCTGTAGTGATGTCTCATACTCAGTCTTTAACACCAACAAAGAAAGTATGTGTGGTGTGCCTCTACTCCCCTGTATTTATAGTTCTTGACATTTTTAAGTATACATTTCAGGACAGAACTATAATATGCAGGAAATAATGCATAAACATTGTAGAATGTCAAGTCTTTGAACCTATCTCTATAATATGGTGTGAAAGTGCTCCAGCCATTTTGCAAGATTCTTACAGAGTATTTTCTCCTCTAGGTTAGTAGTTTGAATAGTGAAAGGGGAGAGTCTGTCTTCCAACCATATTTTAAGGGGTTTTTTACCCCCCAGTAAAATTGTTAATAAGCTATTTACTTTCAATGGAATGTAATATTTTAATGTGGGGTCACTAATTTCACAATAGAGTAGTGTTGATTTGGGTTGTCCTACCTGAAATTTTTAAATGGTTCTTTCAGAAACTAGTTGCATTTCCTGAAAATCATCTCAAGTAATCTCTAAAATCACCAGTTAATTTAAATGATATTAGCCAAGAGGCTACATGGATTCCCAATGCCCTTCATTAGTCTTCTCAGGATGACTGCAAAAGATGTGACTAGAGTTACACTGCAGTTTCTCTTATGCAAAACTTTTAATTAACTGAGGAGCTTTGAGTATGCTGGAACTATGAGAATGGAATCTATTTCCTTGTTATATAGCTATGCTAATTAAAAGCTCTGTTTAAATGAACTTTAGCACTTATTTTGACTGTCACACAAAAAGATGAGCAGTGTTAAAAGTTGCAATCTACCTGGCTAGAAGTAAACTTTTCTTGACGTACAATTTGCTACTCCTGACTTGGAATCATATATCATGCCTACTTACTGTTTCTAGAAAGATATTTTTTTTCCTCAACTAAATAATGAATTAAAACTAACTAACTAAATAAAGCCAATTTTTAAAAATTTAAATAGTAAAAATAATAATTGATATTAAGGTGGGAAGATAAAAAATTAAAAAACCCCAAAACTAGTGTCCCTGAAGGTCCTATTACAGGCAGAAATTATAAGACAAGATCTTACAGCAACTTGTGGTAACTGTTTCGCTATTTAGATGCTTATCTAAACTCAGTTCTACTAGACCTGCTCATCTCCAACCAATACTAGATTCCATCTCTGCAATGCATCTCTTAGAAGTTCAGATCAGACACTAAGAAAAGGTTCTCCATGGAGAGGGTGGTCGGTCACTGGAACAGGCTCCCCAGGGAAGTGGTCACGGCATGAAGCCTGTCAGAGTTCAAGGAGCGTCTCGACGACGCTCTTAGTCATATAGTTTAGTGTTAGGTAGTCCTGTGAGGAGCAGGGAGTTGGACTTTTATCGGTCCCTTCCAACTCGAGATACTTTATGAGTCTATGATTCTATAAGTAACATTGGTCCAAGATAAAGGTGCTGTGTTTATCAAGTGACTTGAATAAAAAACAGTCTTTAACCTACTTGTAAACTATGAGATCTTTGCAATGGGATATGAACTCACTGTTCAGCTATGAACTTTTTTTTTCTTTCTGCAATTTAGGGCAGCAAAATACTTAACTGCACACCTAGTTCTAAGCATAAATCCATTTCTGCATCTCTTAATACCTTGAAAAATCAATGCCTGGTGAAATGAATCTTTTGCCACCTTACGGCATAAAATCTGTCAATCTCCCAAGAAATAGTTGCTTCTGACCTAACCCTGTTTAGAGGTAAGCTTTACAGGGCAAAGCAAAATCCATTCTTCAACTCACTACTGCTAGCTGAAGGAAAAACATACAAGCTCTTAACTAGTATATTAAATTTTTTGCATATTAAATATTTTTCCTTATGTCTGTAAATTGCAGTTGACAGTGGTCAAATTTCAAATGTTTTATAAAGGCTGATATTGGCATTTTTTTACTTAAAATTACATGGGTTACCAGAGAGACTTTTAAAAGCAAACATTGCAAAAAAATTTCTTGAATTAGAAAAGCCTTCCAACTTTCTTGATTACTAATCTTTGCTATAATTATGTACTTAGCTTTCGACCAAAAGAAAACACCGCTCTTTTAAAAAATAATTGGTTAAGGGAATACTTTGTATGCTCAGTGTTCTGTAGAGACAGAAACTGTAGTTTGGATATAGGTCTCCTGTTACTTTAGAGAAGTTGAGAGTTTCTTTTGCTTTGTATATGTGCCAGTGAGATGGAAGTTTTACCGCAGTTTCATCGTTAATTGTTTAAGATATGTACACCCAAATGTGGTTACCTGTTTTTCAAGAGCTACTACTGAGATGCTGCTTCCGATGGATGTTAACTCCCAGGTGTCCTGAAGGGTAGGACTGACTCATAACCCACCCAGGATCAGGGTGGTTTTGTCCTGAAGCTGCATTTTACACTAAATTTGCTGTACTTGGAGCATCGTGGCAATCCCGATCACCACACCATTCCCCTCAAAGGGCACTATGCCACACATGAGCTTGGGAGTCCTGCAACTTTTCACCCTCAGCACTTCAGTCTTCACTATTTTGCAGCAGGTTTAAGTGGGCTGATTTTACTTAGACTTACTTAGAGTTTCCTTTTACCTCACTTCACTTTTTCTACAAGTGTCTCGGCCTCCCAAGAATAAATCAAGGCAATTGCTATCATCTTCTCTAGCTATGTAACACAGAACATGGAGAAAAAGGGCAATTTTAATTGCCGCTTTCATATCCTGCTTCCTTATTCATAGCACGCAGTGTTTCTCCCTGCTAGTCACACAGTCCAGGAACAGGTGTCTGTTAAAATCTGCAAATGTCCTTTCTCAATGAAAACTAAGGGAGTAGCACCTGTTGAGGTACAATTGTGCATTCCTTACCACCAGTACTTCTTAGTACAAGCTATATATTTTTATGCAGTCCTGTACTTGTCTCCTTCACCTTTCCTTTACTTGACACTAAGCCTCTGCAAACTGGTATTGCCCAGTTTGGAAACCACTTTAATACTTTGGATTCAAAAGGTAGATGATTTCTTTAGTGGTTTCACACTGAGCTTAAGGAATAGAAAAGGGAAAGAGTAAATAGGAAGCTGTTGAACCAAAACCACTTTAAAGTTACTAAATAGTGAAACTAGTAGGTAAGAAATGCCTCTTTCCTGAATCCGTTTGTGGCAAGACAATCCCTGGCTGGAACGTGGGTCTCCTCTGCTTGTGCCCCGTGCCATTCTCAGTGCTGCTCAGAAAACAACTTTGTTGCTCTTAAGAAGTGTCAGCCTAAAAGCCTCAAAGAGTGTCCGTGCAGCACTACTGATGTTCTACATACTGCTGCATGTGATGGGGAGTACCAACCTTATGCTGAACCTGATGTATGCCCTACAGGCAAGAAAATTGTAAATTTCAGATGCACACTCAAAAAAACCCCACAAACCCCACACCTCAACCCCCTCACTTCTCTCTCAACAAATTCAGTTTCCATCAAATACCAGGCCATCCTGATGTGTTAGCATCTGTGTTTACACACTGTTCTGTGTGTAAAGCACTTTTACTGGCAAGTATGATCTGGTGATTTACATTGATGTGTCTCACTTTTTAATAAATATAATAAATTTCCTGTCTGATGCCAGCGAATTGGACTACCATCTAGTTTTCAGATAATGAATCAGAAAAAGAAAATATTCAAACATAACGCTGAATTTTTATAGTCCTTGCCAAACGTTCTTATTTTGGATTTAGTTCTCAGGATTATACAGGGTGGTGTTCTACTACAGGAGAAAATCAGTTAGCATTGTATGGGCAAAAAAAATTCTTTGCACCTTCCTCAGTCTGATCAGGAGAAAAAAGATTCTTTACAAAGAGCAATTTGTTACTACAAACTCTCATAAGCAATTGTTTAGAAATTAGGCAGTCTCACATGAATGATGCAACAGTAGAGGTCGTTGCTTTGTATGTACATTTTGAAAGGGGAAAAAATAGGTTTTCCCTAAATAAAAAACTGTGCACCTTGTGCCTCTATTGACATTTAAGCAACATGGGTGGGAATCAGACCAGGGATTTTGTTTCTCACACTGTATATGGTATACGATGACAAAAATGTAGAACATTTCCATTCTTGGC
The DNA here is from genome assembly GCF_000699145.1 of Aptenodytes forsteri. NCBI lineage: Eukaryota > Metazoa > Chordata > Aves > Sphenisciformes > Spheniscidae > Aptenodytes > Aptenodytes forsteri. Next base: position 998,579 of record NW_008796115.1, read on the forward strand.
AAAGCACATCCACTTAGTGTGATGGAGCACAGAGCTTCAGATTCCCCTTGAATGAGCTTGGGCCTTACAACCAGAAATTAATTGCCTACTGCTGGAATATGGATTACTTTCAATAAACACTTCAACACAATTTGAAAGAAATTCTGTTGAACTATAGTAAGCCTTTGTCTGCAGAGAGTGAGTTTTTGGGAAACAGGGAATATATTTTTCAGACTGTCTGAGTACAGAATTGTGAATCAGGAAAGAAATCCCCAGCTGTCAAAAGGCTGGGCTCTTGAGTCTGATATGTGAACACTCTGTTAGAGTGGCTGGGGGGAAAGCAGAGTGGCTGCTGTAACAGACAAATTGGTAGAAATCAGACCAAGCACGTGGTCTGTGAACTGTCTGTCCTAAAAGATGTTATAAAGAAAAGGGGAGAAATACTGGAAAAGAGGTGCAGAAGAGAAGACGCATCGTATCCTGCCTGGAGTGGTGAGAAGAATACTATTGACTTGAAAATATTCCTGAGCAACTTGGCTTAAATTTGAGACTGCTTGATAGGAAAGACCATACCACCCAAGAAAATAGACTTTCAGCATGTACAAATACATTTTGCTATGGTTCATCCACTCCTATTTAAGTGAAGCGTATGTTAATTTAACTCGAGCAAATGTACACATCCTCAGTTAGTCTGCTCAAACAACAGCTGCAGCTATAGCATGGTTAAATCTCCTAGTCAAGTATCTTTGACATCTCTCCTCTGTTCCAGAGTAGGGTGTTAGTCCAACTTGTGAATCAGTAAGGGTACTGATGACTGAATTTGATTTCATTTTAAAATAGGTGCTGGATATTTTTAAACACCAAAAAACATTGCAAAATATCTGAACAGTGCTGGAATTGCATTCCTAACCCAAAGGAATCCAAAGTTACCTTCTTTGTAACTGCTTCCGCAACACAAAGGGCTGATGAATTTAACTTTTTTTGGGGGGTGAGGGGAAGGTAAAGGAGGAGAATCTTTTATAGGCATACATCCTTCACATGGGCCCAATACTGTAACTTCACTGTTCCCACGTAGACTCCTTGTGGGGAGAAGAGCAGCATGTGACCAGCCTAAGTCCTGGGCAGATGAAGAGCAGCCTGATTTAGTCTCCTTTTGGGCTGCCACGGGGCAACAGATACAGGGAACTGCTGTAGCCTTCAGCATTGTGAGAGACAAAACACATAGCTTTCAGCTTCCTCATAATGAAAAATCTCGGACGTGCTTTCCTTGTCTTGTTGACTTGGTCTCGAGAGTAATATATCTCTGCTTACTTTGGCGCCGAGTTGTGTTACACAGTAACCTATGGACACTAAATGAATTCTATCATAAAGGCAGGTAAACACTTGACAGTAAAAAGGCAAAGCAGTTTTTTAACATACACTTGCCTTCTCAGAAGATTTCTCAAGTCTTAAATTGCAGTTATTTAAAAATATGTTGTTGTCTAACATGAGTGTCAGAAAAGTTGGAAAGCCAGTTCTAGAGCTAGGTTTTGTCTTAGTCATTAGCTAAGCAATAAAAAAGCCAAGTGTACTTCATGATAGTTATTTCAAGAAATTCATTTCTGAAACAAGGCATAAGACTAATAACTTGAACCACCTCAGAAGTTAAGAAGCTGTGAGAGTTCAGCTGTCTGGAGTGTTTTGCTGCCTCTTTTGGACAAATGAGCTTTTACTAGAAAGTTAACTTCTACTCTTACTGACTGCGGTAGATGGAAAGTTTACTTGGACCTTGCTCTGCACTGCTGATACTTGTCTTTGAAGCCCAGAAGGCAGCAGAAGTGTTAGGTAAGCTGTTTCTGCTTCCCTTCCCCATACAGAAGTTTTGATCAAAGTCTATGTTTTTGTGTGTGAGAGATAGGGTTGAATTTGTTTTCAAGTCTTTGCCATCCTAAATGGTCATACAGCTTTCTTTTCACAGCTGCATCTTACCGTGTAGTAACATGCAGCATCCTCAGTTTTCCAGCAGTTAACTGTTTGTTGTGGTTTAACCCGGCAGGCAGCTAAACACCGCACAGCTGTTCGTGCACTCCCTGCCCCCAGTGGGATGGGGGAAAGAATCGGGGAAAAGAAATTAAAATTCATGGGTTGAGATAAAGACAGTTTAATAAGACAGAAAAGGAAAGGAATAATAATAATAATATAATAATAATACAATAATAATAATATAACAACATCAATAATAATAATAAAAGAATATA
>NW_008796115.1:1000931-1003727 GCF_000699145.1 Aptenodytes forsteri
TGTGCCCCCTCCCAGCTTCTCGCTGGCAGGGCATGAGAAGCTGAAAAGTCCTTGACTAGTGTAAGCACTGCTTAGCCACAACTAAAACATCGGTGTGTTATCATCAACATTGTTCTCCTCCTAAATCCAAAACACAGCACTGTACCAGCTACTGGGAAGAAAATTAACTCTATCCCAACTGAAACTAGGACACTGTTTTTGTCGTCTTTGCTCATCCACAATAACAGTTTTACTGCCAATTACTATTATCTGTTGCTGCCTGAATTCTTGCTGTGTGGTACACTGCTGCTATGCATTTGTTACTTCCTAATGGAAGTGCTGTAAAAGTCACCAGCAGCTGGACTGAAGCAGTAACAATTGACTGCCAGGATGGAAACTGGCAGGTGGCTGTACATATGGAAAGCAATTCCAAAATACATAATGGGCATAAAGTTCCTATTTGAAGGGGTTTGTTCGTTTGTTTGTTCGTTCACAATTTTTTTTTCTTAACTTCTATCGTGAATAGTTAGTGTTGGAGAAAATACATTTGTTTCGTCAAGATCATTCACTGTTAATGGTTACATTTTCTCCAGTCTGTTGGCTTTCAACAAAGCCCTGTCTTACCCTTTCTGTCTAATCTCGGGCAACAGAGGTCCTGAATGAGGCAGAATGTGAGTACAAGCAGCACAATGAGGCTGTGATGTTTCCTGAAGATTTGACTACGACTTTATGGTACCTAAAGAGCTGTAGTTGTCTCTTTGGTTCAGATAAGTCACTTAGCCAGACATCCAGATTTCTGAAGCCATTTAACAACTACGTATCAAATGCACTTGAATTTAAATTGTTCGTGTTTAGTAATATGAACATGACTTATGTTGTTCATCGCCTTTAGAAAAAGTGGCAGTTGTCAGCCAAATGGAAAACGTCAACTAGTCAAACTTTTAGAGGTAGCTTTAATCTACTAAAATGCCACCTTATAACTAACTTTAAAAAAAAAAAATCTATTTGGAAGCTAATTTCTCCAAGCACATGGTTTGTGTTAGGTTAGGGAGTTCACCCTGGCTGCCAAGTTTAATAAAAGTCAGTGGTAATATTTTTTTAACCAATGGAGTTGAAACCCCCAAATTATGTCTGTTGGAAACCCATATTGGAAAAAAGCCTTACTTGCCATGGGGTTTAGATAAGCATGAAGGAGCTGAAAATCAACAGTATCCTTGAATTTATATCTGAGTTGTAAAGTGGTTCTTTTTTTTTTTCCAAATTATTACTGAAAACACCTAAACTTTAAAAGCTTCAGCTGGCTCAGATTTTGAGCCTCAGCCAATTGTACTTTTTAAGTCTTGGTTTATTACTGGTGAACTTTCATTGCAGCTAGTAGTTGGCTGTTTACCAGTGGGCTCAGTAATGAAAGTTGGCTTGCATTTACCTACAGAGTTCTGACTTCCTTTCTCAGCTGAGTCTTTTCTAAGCTCTGCTTGGGGAAACTCTGTCACTCTCTCATTGATAATGTCCAGCATTTGAATTTTTCAATCCAAACCTGTAGCAGTTTCAATATCACTTACTTTCTAAAGAAAAAAAGTAGAAAGAAACTTCTCTGCATTACTTAATAGAACTTTTTAAATTCAAAGGTTATTTTAACATTGAAATGCAGCTCTCCCTAGCATCCTGTTCAATTCATTCAGCTTGAGAAATTCAACACTTACACAGAGAAACATTCTTTTCTAGATTATTTTTGTTAGGTAAACTACCATTATTAGAATATTAGTAATGCATTTAACTCCATCATAATTTGGAAGAGATGAGAAAATTAGTACGAATTTGCCTTGATTTTCCCACCACCATCACAGGCATTTTGTGGTATCTTGTAATTTAAAAAAAAAAAAGTGATCAATTTTTGTGCTCAGTTACTGGCCTTATGCCTGCTTGTTCTTACAAATTGAAGACTTCAGCCTGTATGCTTAACTGTAGTTTAGAAACCAAAGAACTGACACAGTTTTGGTAGCTTGGTTTGGTTAGAAAGCTAGAGTGTAGCCAATTTAAAATTAATCTAATTTTTCATCCTTAGATGAGGCTAAGCCTCTCTCCAAATGGAAAGCAAAGCTTCCTTTCCACTGTCTGAGGAGAGAATAGAGTGGGACTACCGCTAGTCTTACAAATTTTAAAAATCTAGCTTTAGAAGGTCTAAAAACCACACCATGTAGCATTACTCTAAATCAAGAGATCTGCCCAAAACAGTAAAATGGGATTGTTACTAAGTGTCATGCTCAACTGGGATTCTAATATATAAATCCTAGACTATACCATCTCTGCATATATGTTTTCAGCTTTGCCTTTTCTATATTGGTTTCATTAAAAGTACTTTGAAATAGTTTCAGAGGGATAAATACTACATAGTAAAACAACTTTTCTTAAATAGTATTGAAAAGTATAGAATGACATTAGTTTGCTAGATTGCTTGGCTTGGTATTTTTTTCAGAAAGTTGTCTTATACATTTCCAATTGTACATACAACTTATCTATTTATATGCTGCTTTCATCACCATCATCATCATCATCATCATTATTATTATTATTATTAACTATTGGATTATATCTAAAAAAATAGGTCTAAAATTTGGGGGAGACAAAATTCTAAGTTGTAGCTAGTCTCATGGAGGTAAGTTTGACCTGAGACATATTTGTTTGGAGGAAACTACTCTTTTTTTATATGTCTGAAAAGATTTGGTGTGCTAGTTCAAGCCCATGTATTTTTAAGAACGAAATAAAACAATGTTTTAAGCAAGTGCACTAAAATATGTCCTTCTTTCTGAATAATTT
>NW_008796115.1:1003852-1072631 GCF_000699145.1 Aptenodytes forsteri
TCCCTCCCTCTCTCACATACACAGATGGGCTTTACAGCATGCCCAGGATGCTTTGGACTCAAATTGCTTTGGCTGGGGTTGTGCCTGCCAAAGTAAATAAAAAAGGGAGGCAGGGGGAGTGATGCCCTTCAGGTATTTTCTTTTTATAACCAGCTGGGGTATGGCTTGACCTTAGCTCAGCTGTGTAGCAGCATAGTAAGGGGAGGTGGTCTGTAAGGAAGGATGATGCCTAACTGTTTAGACTTGATTTTAATGACAGTTAAGGGGCTGTGAATTTTTTTAGGATATAGATTCTGGAGCTTTGTAGAGCAAAATTCTAGCTCCCTACAAAAGAGATGCTTGGTAGGCAGTATTACTTTGGGGATGGTAGGCAGTGTTACTTTGGGGTAGATACCGCATCATTAATTAATTAATTAATTAAAAGTTATGGAGTTCTATTACAATTCATCTAACGTGGCTGTAGACTTGCTGAGGAAAGAAAGGTGGGCAATGTCTATTTGTTTCTTCAGTGACAGTGGGTACTCTCTACATCACTGCAAATGGTTTATATGACTGTCATAGGTGCATTGTTCACTGCTTTTCAGTTAACTAATAAGCCATGTTGTTGTTTCTCATCCCTGGATGGATAAAACCCTTATAGCAAGTCCATTTCATAGCATGAAATTGATATTATAAAATTATATTATTTGAAATTGTTTCCCAAATTTTGTCCTCTAAACTTCATGATTTGTACCTTCAGCATCAGCCAGCAATGCAGAAAATATGAATGTGGCTGAGACAAAACTTAATTAAGCATCACAGATATGCTCAGGTTTATTCTGCCTTATAGATCCACATGTAGGAAGAATGATTTTCTCCTTTCCAAATGGCAGAGTGCTTTCTAGAACATGAGGCAACAATAAAACAATGTCCTATTCAGTAGTTTTAAATACGAGTCCAAATGGGACCTGGTTTTCTGACGTATACGAGAGCAGACACTGGGACGCAAGCACAAACCACGCTCTTCTAGATCGCCACACTTCACCCTAACTGCTAATGGTGTACCACAGTGTGCCGGGGCAGGAAGCAGCTCTGTGGATTACAGTCCGCTAGTGGAAACATTCTGGGACCTAATTGTTTTATAGCAAACATCTTAAAAATGACAGAATGTAGACTTTAAGGGTACATGCGGGGCAGAAAAAAAATCTATCTGGAGTTTTACGCATGGTGTCAATTAAAAGCTTAATTAAATGTTAATGTTAGTTAATGTTAGTAAATGTTAATGTTAGTTAAATGTTGCTACAGAAAACCCAACCGAAGACATGTGAATGTTCTTCAGCCTTTAATTGTAGAATGAGAACAAATAATCTCTGAATACATGCCATAGCATTTGATCATGCGTTCGATTCCCTGCTTTCCTGAGTCAGTTCCTTTAACAGTAAAATTACCATGCTAGCTCTTTTCAGGCTGCCATTGTATATATGTATATGCCATGTATACTGTGATTTTGACAATGGACTGTAAAATCCACCTGTAAGACAGATACAAGTAAATGTACCTGTAAATATTTAGCAATAATATTTCAACTCAAGGAGCAGCCCTAGATAAGATGACCAGGTCATACCCAGAGCAAACTACATAGTGCCAATTCTGAGGATTTTGTGGGTGTGTCTGGCTCCTTTATCAGAAACTGCTATGAACTGAGCTTAGATGGGTAGGTGTTGATGTTGGGTATTACTCTGTAGCCAATGTGATTGAATAGGTTGAGCAAACTCAGTTCTCCTGAGCAAGATGTCTGAGCTGTAAAACCCACAAACAGGTGGCTTTACCTCCCAAATGATTTGAGCAGAATGATGAAAGATTGAATAAGCCGTGAAAGTTAATGTAACCTCAATACTAGGAATAAATTTGCTTTTGAACAGCTGTGGTGGGTTGACCTTGGCTGGCTGCCAGGTGCCCAGCAAGTTGTTCTATCACTCCCCTCCTCAGCAGGACAGCAGGAGAGAAAAGATGAAAAAAACCTCGTGGGTCAGGATAAAGGCAGTTTAATAAAGAAAAAGAAAAGGCTGCATGTGGAAGCAAAGGAAAACAAAAGATTTATTCTCTACTTCCCATCAGCAGGTGATATCCAGTGAAGTAGGGCCTCAGAACGCATAGCGGTTGCTCCAGAAGACAAGTGCCTTAATAACGGATGCCCCCCACCCCTTTCTCTTAGCTTTTATTACTGAGCAGACATCATATGGTATGGAATATCCCTTTGGTCAGTTTGCATCACCTGTCCTGGTTATGTCCCCTCCCAAGCTCTTGCCCACCCCCAGCCTACTGGCCTTTGGAGGAGGGGGTTGGAAGACAGCCTTGATGCTGTAGGAGCACTGTAGCCAAAACACTGGTGTGTTATCATCAACACCGGTCTAGCTACAAATACAAAGCACAGCACTACCAGGGCTGCTATGGGGAAAGTTAACTCCATCCCCGCCAGACCCAATACACCAGCTGTGCATGATACAGTAATGAGTCAGTGGTGGGAGTTTTGTTTGAACTAGTTTTGTTTTAGTTTTCACCCTCCTTGTGAAAGATTAATTCTCCCAGGCAGTTGAGACAAATTGGATTCCTAGACAATCAAAAAATTAATGTAAGCCTATAAAATTCATACACCTTTAGAGGAGGGGTAGAGGAGGTAGTATGGGAGCTAATGGAAAGTATTAGCTGAAAATAATGTTTTCTACGTACATTACTTGGAGTAGTATATTTCTGCAACAGGCTGCAGTATAGGGAAGAATGAGTAGATCCATATCCTGGAGTCAAACATACCACGTGGTAACTGAGCAAGCTCTGTTATTTGTCCAAGAGTAACTGCAGGAGCATACGAAAATTATAGCGGTAAGTAACTAAAGAAATGTTATGTAATGTGATGATATCTGAACCAAATTGGTATCTAGTTGTACGAACATAACGCTGTCCATATGCATGAATACTGAAATAATCTCCAAACAGTGCAAATGCCGTCTGCATTCAGCAGAGCAGGATCCCGGTGTGCGCCGGGTTCTAGAGCTGTAGAGGAACCTTCCAGCTGGTGGGAGTGCAGGGTCAAGCCAAAAATGCTGACCTCTTTGGAATAAGAGTAACGTCAGTGATCTGCATGTTTTTCTATAGAAAATGCAAAAGTAGGGGGGAAAAACAGTATCTGAAAGAGACTGCAAAGTAAGGGGAAGCAAAATATTATCTAACATGAAAAACATATGTAGAGCACCTAATTTAATATTTAACACAGCAGCTTCCCAACTTATGTCCAGAGCAAAGCTATTTTGGTCTCTCATGCAGGCACAAAAGGTTTTTACAGTTTTTCTCACTGGGAGCTGTCAAACTGGCCTTAATAAACTCTTGTTAGCTACTCCTGCCCCACATAGAGTTATAACATGTGAACCTCTACAATCATGTTGAGCCAAAAAATTTGGAAAATTCACTGGCCTGAATTCACTAACTACCCTGTTCTCCAAGCGAGCAAGCAAATGCATATTGCAAAGATGAACACTATGCCTTTTTACCCTGCTCTCTTTAGCTCCAGTGAGCAGAACAGGACCTAGCCTGTTAATTTTTTTTTTCAGATCAATCAGTCTTTTCATGTGTAATGTTACCTTCTTCTATCAGTAGTGAATTGCTTTAATAAGAATGAAAGCCAGAGCTGCTGATGCCAGTTCTGCTGGCATGAACGTGAATGAATAAGGGGCCTTCAGAGCAAGTGCTTACCCAAGGGAGATCAGGAAATAGGGAAGACTGGATGCTATGGTCATGACAGCAAGGGATTAGCGTTGTTCTGGGCAGCAGCTAATGCTACACCTGTATGAAAACATAAAGGTAAAATTCCCAGAGATTGCAGCATTGAGATGTATGTCTTAGCACCCCCTCTGCTCCATCTGCTCTCAAGCCCTAAACAGCCAGGTACATCCTGGAAGACTGAAATGACTGACGCAATCTAAGCTGTCATCAGAGACAAGACTGTAGTACCTGATCAGCCTGATTATTTGCAGTTCTCTGCACATGCATAAGGAAAGTTGTACTGTCTTCCTACATTTATAAACTTAAAAACAGTGTTCCCTACAAAACTATCGCAAACAGATTGCAGTGGTTTATTTCTGGTGAGCAATGTTGCCATTATCCCAGCAGAGGGAAATCTGGAGACATTGTCAAAGCAGATTTAGTTTTACAGAAGTAAAACCAGCTTGTTGTCATAAATATACTGAAATTACCTAGTGAAGGCCTTTCTTTTTAATTATATGACTGCAGACAATGATTAATTGATGTTATTGCTTAGTATGCATTAGGAGATACTTGTTTTTAAGCTGTACTCCCAAGAATAAGATCTGGGACATTAAATACATCAGTGGTGTTGCTTGTTTTTCTATAAAAATTAAGTTAGTTTTTGTAAGTTATTTAAACTTTTAAGTTCTGGATAGAAGCAAGATATGTTATTTAGGATTTTTTTTCTTCTTTTTTAGTTATTTTATGTGTGCCAAAAGTAGTTAACAGATCTTCACAAAAAAAACCCTGAAGGTGGTATGCTTTAGTATATTAAAAGCATCAGGCTTTACTGAAAGGGATACATGCTATTTAATAAAAACTCTTCTGGTGCTTAACAGAAAGTTCTGTCCTTTATAGTAACAAGTGGAACAGTGCCAGGAAAATGATGATAGCATAGACATAGCTACACTGACAAAACTATACATGGTAATGGTAATGTAAAAGCTTTTTTTTTCCATTGCTTATCTGCAGAAACAAGAGAGACCAATGTAATGGTACCTCCGTAAGGGAATTCTGCTGACCTACGTATGTTGGCCAGTGACAGGAACTTCAGATGCCTGAGCAATGTTTAAGTGACAGAAGTCTGTAATGTAAAACTAATCATGTGAAAACCAGAGATTCCTGATTAGTCATGAGAGTGAGGAACAATATTTACTTGATTATTATTATTATTATTGAATGTACAGGAACTGGAACAGAAATCACCACTACTGAGTGGCTAAAGATTAATTTGGTCTCATGTTCTAAAGGGATGAAAAGTATGGTAAAAGCTACCCAGCACCAAGCCGGAATTATTCTAAAGTGATAGGAAGTAAAACATTTGCAGAAGCAAACAACCACAGACTCCTACCTAATTTACTGAACAAGTCTCCTTGGCTTTCTGCACAAGCCCTTGCCACAGGATTCCACTCCAGAATTTGAAATTTCATTTTAATACCGCTATTTCTGAAAAGGAAAAATAAATATGTGAGAAATTGAACCAGATGCATACTGCTACTTAAAGCCCAAGAGCGCTGACTCACCATCACAAGGAACTTCAGCTCCAGTGGTTGATTTCTCTTCCTCCCTCCAGCCTTCGCCAGAGGCTATTGTCCCCAGCACTGCAGGAGCAGCCAACAAGAACATGTATCTCCTCCTTATTCTCCTCAATTCTTAATATAAGCTAAGGTCATCAGCAATTTATATGTGTCAAGTTGGAAGCAATGTAAAGAATATGCCATCCTCACTATAGAAGCTGTGGGTCTGTGGACATCTGACCCCAAAGCAAAGCTGCTGCTTTTTATTTGCTTATTTAATAGTTATTTGTAACCTTAGTCAGTTCCTTGGTTTGGTTAACTTGTGGCTTTAGAAGCAGTCTCACAAACGTTACAACTACCAAAACTGGGGGAGAACATGGCAGGGGGAAGAGGCCAGAGGACAGGGAGGCAGGAACTGCTTGCATTGGTTTTGCCAGGAAATGTCTGTATTGCCATAGCCAGCAGCAGGGCAGGGGACTGTGTGGATTGTGGGGGACGGGAGCTGCTTCTGTGGCTGCAGCTGAGCCTACTGCAAGTATAGTTAAATGATGTCTGTCTAGCCAGCATGTGAACTCCATCATTTGTCTCAAGGATGAACTGACTCAGCAGTCCATAGCAATTTGTGTCTCTAGTCAGCAGTTCTGCAGAATACGCTGTTAAATCTTCCTAGCCCCGTTCACAAGTGCCGCCTTAGGTGTTAAACTGCTTCAATTTATATTGAACTCAGAAGTGGGGTGTTTTTGAGCACCATCTTTAGGATTTCTGTGTTAAAGTCCCCATCATCAGAACATAAATCTGCACTGAGCTAAAAATATAGATGAAAAAAGACCACTGAAACAAATCGCATCATTGTATGCTTCATTTTAAAAAATAAGCAACTCCATTTTTAAAAGTGTCTACATTTCTATCCTGTAATGCTGGGGTGACTTTTAATCTTCTTAAGCAATTTGACTTTACTCCTGAGACCTTGAGCCCTGGTTAACACAGCAAAACTTTGTTACAGAGTCCTCTGCCAACCCAGATTCCTATTACCTGTGTATCTGGGAAGTTAGTCTGTCATGTAAATGCTGAGGTGCTCTTATACAGGGATGCCCTTTTCCCAGGGCCTGTTATCTGGCCTCCATAGCAGGGCATACTACATTATGCTTATATAAACACAAACAACTCCTGGCTTTGCATATATGTCAAGTAGATGTATTGCCCTTTTAATTGCTGCTCCACACTCTATAGGTGATGAAGATGCCAAGTTCTATGCAACTACTCATGAGAAAATGTTCTGTTTCTGCATCACCTGGAAAGACCTAACTATGAAATTATCCAAAAATGGGCTACAGGTGAGTCAGGGGATGAGGAGGATTTTATACCTGCCGAGAAAACCATTGCCAGGCTAAGTCAGTATAGTGTCAATTCCTTTTGCTGGTGTCTGAATCTTTTGGGTATAATAGTGCGTACTCCACATTCGTTGGCAGGAAACAAGCTATCTTGCTGTGTGACAGTACCACAAAAATTATCCAGAATGTGCACTTTAAGATACAGAAGCTAGATAACAAGCGTTGCTAACTCACAGTGCTGCCCAGAGCTTTGATTTATCTGTACAAGGAATGAGTGCAGTGTTAGCACTAACACTTATATGTGGTTCCACAAGATAACTCTTTGCTGTCCTGGACAAAGCCTTTATCTGATCAGCTATTCAATCCTATCTGCAAGTGCTAGGTCAGCAGGTTAATTGGAAATTTGTGACTGGTTTGACGATCCAGGAAAACTAGTGATGTCTCACAGGTTTGTATTTGTAGGACAGAAGTATGTTGAGGTCAGTAAGTCAAAGGGCTCAGAGAAGCATCCCCAAATTGTTTCAATTCCTGTGTCAGCAGAGTGCTGTTACTATTTAGTATTTTGAGATTTACTGCCAACAGGAAACTTCTAAAGCAAAGACCCCTGGGGCTTGTGATTGTATAATTCTAAACAGCATAACAATACTTTTTGTAGCTTTTATCACTCTTCTGCCTGGAGCCAGCAAATTGCAGTTCTGGGAGGTTCGCTTCCTCAGAATTATTTAGGACAGGGCATTTGAGTTACAGAGGTGCTCAGAAGCCATTAAGAGAGTGATCTGTATCAAAAGAGAGAACCAAAAGGAAAGGGGTTTGCTTGGGCAGACATCTCATTCTGTTGCTTTCCTCCTCCTCCTGCTACTGTTATCCCATGCAAACCAACAGGTTCCTTCTGCGCAGTGATTTGCTGCTCCCGTAGCTGTGGCAGCACGTAATTCATTGTTTCTGGCACATCTTCTCCAGCTGTTCCTTGGCAAGAATCTTCCTCTAGTGCTGCTGGTGGTTCAGTCTTTAGTGGAAGGATTGAAACATGTATGCTCTTGGAACGGCATGTGTAATGATGGTCCAGGCTGTCCCTCAGTGGTAGCTTTAGGCAAAAAAAGGACAGTGTGTGACTAATACCCGGTCCACATTTTGTGCTCTCGCTATACCACAGAACACAGCAATGCCTCCAAATTTTTGTCTCTCTTCCATTAAAGAAAAATATTTTAATTGCTTTTACAAGCTTCTAGGACATTCTTTTTCAAAACGTTAAAATATATTTTAAGCCTTTTTCTTTAAATTTATCTTCCTCATTCTGTGTGGGTTATTAACTTCGGTTGTCTTTAACACTGTGAGGCAGATACCATAAATTGTCTGGGGACTAAACACATTCATGTTGAGATGCAAAGTTTTCCTTTTTGCTACCAAGCTTCCTGCCTCATGCTAGGACAAATTCTTTAATCAAGAAGTGCAAACAAGGAAAAAACTCCTGTGGTGCATGCAAAGACAAACTGATGCTTTAAGTCAGATGCTTTTTAAATTTTCATTTACACTTGCTTTAAAGCCTTACCCAATTTTCTGTCCATAGCACTTCTGTGCTTCAGAGCAGTAACCACATGGAAAATGTTTCCAGTGCATGTTCCATTCTGTGACATACTTTTTTTCCCAATAACTGAACATGGAAGAAGATGTAATTCTTGCTACATGCTGAACTTGCTTTGTAGCTTTCGGCTGTTCTGGAGTAAACCTGTTTCCCATCCCCTCCTTAATGTTTCATTAAATCAGCAGTTTCAGCTAATTCTTAGATGTTGTGTCATATTTGGTTAGCAAAAGGGAAAACAGATTTAATTCTGTTGAATGAGATTTTCTTTGATAAGTTCTGTGTACAGAAAAAAAGGATCTGCCGCCTTCACTGTCAGAAACCTCTGTTCAGGGCTACTCAAAAAATTTACTGTCAAAAATCACCTCCCAGTTCTTGGAAGACAGTATATGCTGGGTGACAAGAGTGAATTGCTGTTGGGGTAAAACATATTTAATATCCCCATTTTTATTTTTCATGCTGAAAATAAACACTCAATTTTTAACAATGCTGCTGGGAATTCACAATAAGAAAAGACATTTTTTGCAGAAAACATCACTGTTCCTTCACCTGTTGTGCATGATTTTAACTCAGAATGTTGATATCTTCATCCATCAAGATAAATAACTCCATTATTTCTTGGGTTCTCTGACCCATATCCTTTTTATTATTCTGTTGCCACATAGGAACCAGACACCCAGACAGCTGATTCTTCAGAAATTCTGTCTTCACCAAATGCCACAGGGTCGTTTATTGCCAATAATGCAGCAAATCTAGTAATTTAATGTATCTGAAGACTTACAGCAGCTTTCTTGATGTTGGTAAAATCCAAATTTTTCAATAGTTTCTGAATTATATCTAATAATATTAGAGAAAGAGGGGTTTTTTTAAGCTTTTTTTTTTCCTCTTTAATCATGGAGATCTGAAAGAAAATTGGCACACCGAATATGCCACGCTTTGTGAATGACCTAATACAATGCCTTGGAATAAACTGTGATGGCCCTCATGACCTCTTCTCCCCCGCTAGTTGCTAAAAATTTCCCTGACAAATTTGAAATGTGTACATTTCCGTGTGCATTTGTGTATAGTCAGGCACATATTTGAATGTATGGAGAAGCTTGTGCTTCAGCAACCTACTCCATGCACTTTCATCAAGCATTTTTTACATACATGGAAACTATCTCTTTGCGTACAGGGGAGTAATTAAATCTATTGTTTGCAGTAGCATTGTTTTGCTGACTGAGAGGTTCAGCATTAGACAAGCTTGCTCCAGCCAGTGGCAAACTTGCCAGTCAACAGGACAGCTGACTTAAGGTGCAAAATAAATAAAACCTTTATTAAGTGAATGTTTTTCTGCCTTTCTGTACATATTCTCCATTATTTGAGTAAAATCTACGTATGACTGTTGAGCCTTCCTTCAGCCTTAGGACTTGACTCATGAAATGCCACAGTTACCCTTGTCTAGCCTCCTTATAGCAGAAACTCCTCACTGGTACCATTTCTGCATGGATGGCCCTATCTGAGCTGGGCAAAAATATTTTTTTCTTTTAGCAAAGGGGTGTCGGAAGGACAGAATTGCTTTTGGTGCCTCTGACCAAGAGGAAGGTGACGCACTGGAACTCTTGATGTAGTGAGGGGACAGGGAAGAGGAAGATAAAGTAGATTTGGTTTGTTTGGTATGAAGATACCCTAACACCATTGTGTAGCAACATAAGGAAAGAAAACATAAGGAAATTCTGTGTGGAATGAATGCACGAAGCATCTCTTGTACTCTGGGGTACCAGATATGAGCAGATACACTTCTGAAGAAGGCAGGCTATTTTAATATGAGAAAGCACCTCGCAATGGATATTCTCTCACCTAATTCCTACTTTTTTAGTATCTTTCTTCTAAGAAATATTTTTTCATTGCAAAAGTTCCCCAAGAGCTGTTTCTAGGAGGAATGACAGAGAAACAATTGTGGTTTTCCTTTTAACTAGCTTTTTAATTACATCAGATGCCACCTACAACATAGTAAGTCCTCTGGCTTGTATTTATTTCATTACTGTGAGTTGGTTTATGGAAAAAAAAGAACGATTAATGCCAATTTAAAGCTTGGACTGGCACACCTCTCACCTAGAGAAAAACCTATGGTGATGTAAAACTTACTTATCCAGCAGTTCTTGTTCAGTGGGCGTCAGTTACATTCTGTGATAGAATAGAAAGGAAGGATAAAGCCTGTAAATGTGACATGTTTTAAGGACTGATGAAAGGAAATTACAAACTATTTCTGCAGAAATACTTCTCAGTTTGGCCTGTTTCCTCCTTCACAGGAGATTCTGCCACAACCTGAAGGCACTCAAGGTTTTTTTTGGGGGGGAAAAAAGGGGGGGTTTTGTATTTTTGGTCTGACACCTGAAAGTAATATTTTATCTCTCGTTTTGTTGGTTCAGATTTCCCTGGAGAGCTTATAGTGACTACTCTGACTATGCAGAGCCTATTCACTGAATGGGGTCCTCAGTCTCAGCTGGAGTCTCTAGGCATAATTGTAATACAAAAAATAGTCCAGGGTAATACATGAATGATTTTGTAGGTGTCCTAAAGCCCTTGTTCTCCCTTGAGAGTAATTTTTAAGTATATTAATTATTTAACAAGTATGACATTGCAGGTGTAGTCTGAAAATCGCTGCTAATACACTTCTCTGTCCTATGCATTGTCTGTCTTTCAGGGAATGCATGCACTATGCATGCTTGTAAGTCAGGACTGCAGCCTACTCTTCTGGCACTGTTTGAAAGTTTAGTTGGCTTGAGCAGTTAAGGAAGATTTATACATGAGCAGAGACTTCAGAAGCGTACCAACCTCATTATTATCTTGTGACACTAAGCTCTTGTATTTTGGGCTTGCTTTTAAATGGAAAGGAAGAGTGGAAAAACACAGAAAAGGTTAGAATGACCTGACCTGGCTTGGAGTTGTGCTCAGCTGGCCAGATACAACCTCTGTTCCTCTCTCAGTTTTTGCCCTTCTTTTCTTCCTCTGCAGTCCACAAAACTGTCAACAAGAAACAGCCTCCAAGTTTCACTTCAAAATAACTGTCCCTTCTCAATTTGGCTCTCTCATTTTAGAGCCAACATTACAGTGTTCATGCTTGCACATGGCAGTGATTTTCTTAACTCAGCAAGATTGATAATAAGCTTTATAGATATTTGTTAGCACAGGTATTGAAAGTGTAAGCAAAAAAGAACAACAACCAAGGAAAGGAAAAAGCAAACGAAACCAAAACTACACTTCTCATTCTTGGGAGGCACATATTTTTCTGACCCTCTGGCTGCTCTTTTGGCACTATTGAAGACTTTTCTGTCAGCTTATTCTTGCCACTCTGTCTAAAAACACCACAAAAGGTGTGCAACACCTTCAGAAGCGTCTATAATTAGGATCCGCGGGTATACAGTAGCACTGGCAGCTAACCACTTCAGAGTGTATGCGGATCACGCACATCTGTTTCTTACTGCATTTACTGCTGTGAGTTGTGGAAAAGAAATGAATGGGTGCTCCAGCACATTGTCCAAAACTGCAGCAACCGAGTTCCTGTTGGTAGTAATTGTTTGCTTGCATATGCGTATTGTATATAGGCAGATTCATTTTAGTCTGATACAGTGGGTGAATATCTCATGAAAGACTGAAAGTGCAAATGGAGGAATACCAAATACAGGCATGTGGTACCTGAAGTGTCTCATCAGCTACTGGCCGATGAGTGTTCGCTTTTCAGCAAACTGCTCAATCCTGGCTCATATTGGCAAAACTATTTGTATATGAACAGTTCATCCATATATGAACTACAGAAAAGGAATTTGAGAAGCCTGACTATCCCTGATGGCAAGAGGAACAAAGAAGTGTTAGAATATTGCCCTTGGTTATTACCTTTTGTCTGAGTCCACATATACATGTTTGTATTGTGAACGTTAGAAGTTTTTGGTGTTAGTAGCTGCAGGCTGCATTCAATCCCTATTTTCTCTTAGCTGTCATCAGGCTCCACACAACCCTCAACCGCCCAGCTGTCCTGTGAGCTTGCTGCATTTATTTGTTCTTACGAGATATGCTGCTAGAGTGCTGTTTGCTCATCCCTAGTAAAACTCTTACCTAAAGAATCAAAACCACAAAAAGAAAATAAAGGAAAAGAATTGACTGTATGCTTAGCAGTTTGTTTTGCAACAGGCACATTCCCATCACTACTGCCTGCAGAAGAGGTCTGCAGTGTTTGAGGGAAACACCATATTCTGCGCAAATGCTTGAAGTGCAAAAGTAGTGTCTACAATGCTATTGTCTTCTCAGTCTCTGTGCTCTGTCATGGACTTGGAAGCTCTTAACACTAACACTTCATCTTCCTTGCATCTTTCCTCAAGTGTCTAACCACTTCTCAAGCATTGAAGAAAAACTTACAAATTTAGTATGGGTTATCAAGGCACCCATAAATTTCCACCCCTGATATGCACCACTTCCTGAGACCTCCCAGCCCGAAGAAGCTCCCCTACAGCAGACGGGACCCAAGAGAAGCCTACCCAAATGAGGTAATGAGCTATGGAAATAACTCTGACATCAGAGGTCAGGACATGTTTCACCAGAGATCAAAGCATACTAGTAGCTAAAATACTTCTCTTCCATACCTCTGTAGAACAGTGTTTGCCAAGTACTTCATTGCTATCATGAAAAACCTGCGTTACATGAGCAAGAGCCATGGGACATCTCTTCTAGAGAATCCAATTATCGAACCCTGGAGGATATAGTTGCTGGTAGCTATGGTGTGAGTCTGTGTATATAGGGGTAATCACACTTACGGGACAGCTTACCAGTAATTGTAGTTCCAGATGTGTTGTCCAGATGCTCATTCATTATTCCTCCCCCCGGCTTTTTTTTCTTTTTTGCTGTGTCAAAGGTTGAGAAAATAGAGTATGTGCTTTGCACTACCCTTTTGTGGTCATGCACAGAGGAACAGGAAAGAGGGACACACACCACAGGGTGCTGCAACAACACAAGGCTAAAATAGTGCCAAAGAGAGGGAAAGGAAAAATCATCATGAGCAGCACATGGAGGAAAAAGTATGGGGACTATCAGAGCAGGGAGGCAAGGCACAAAAAGGGCAAGGCAGCAGCAGTAGCAGCCTAGCCAGAGCTTTGGTCATGGGGTCGGACATGCGGGGCAGCAGCATCACACAGGGACTTGAAGGGGAAGGAGGGGGGACTCGGAGAGAGGCTCCTTCTGATGCCACTGACCCAAGCTCAGAGCTGCCATTCAGACCTCAGTGGAGCTTTAAAAATGCTCATTCAAGCCTCTTCAGTCACGTCTTGTGCAATGCAGCTCGAGAGGAAGATTCGACTGGTTTTACCAGTGTAGGAGGAGTGTGGGAGCAAGTAGGAGGTTGGGGGAGAAACCAGTTGCTGCACAGATACCTTGAAGTTTGCCTCGCTACAGACTGGCACAAGAAAACAACTTTTATAGAAAGATTAAATGCATGTGTGACATTTTTCATGCCCTGTATCTACAGCATACATTGCTCTGCTTCTTATTTTACAGTGCACTATATTTTCTCTTTACTGCAGGGAGCAGAGGCCTCATCTGTGTGATAAATGTGCCTGGCACCTTCTAATGGTCTAAGGTATGCAGACGCGTGTTTAACAGCGAGTGGAAAATTGGGTGGTGCGTAGACTGATGGAGCCATTGCACCCAGCAGTGGCACTGCCACCGTTTTCAGTGTGCAGGAAACAGCCAAGGCAGCAGAGCTGCACAAAGCACAGGGCAGCTATTCCCTTTGTAGCTGACCAGAGTATCCTAAATGTAAATGGCTTCATCAAGAATCGCAACAGTGATTGCCCTATAAATTGGGCAGGCAGCTTTCGCATCTGCTCTCAAAATAATTGATGTCTCTGCAGAGCTGGTTTCTCATCCTAGGTGACAATTTGGAGAAGCATGCCTGTGAGCTTTGCTGTTGTACTAAGTGTACGTTGCCAGGGCTATGATGTGGGGAAGTTTCTTTTCCCAGTGTTGGTAGGGAACCTATTATATGTGGTGCTAGAAACCAGCTTGTCCTCATGGAGGAGCACTGCAAGGCAAAGCAAGTGCAGGGGCCCAGAGTGGGAAAGGCTCGGTCGCTCTGCCATCCCTAAGCAGAGAAGGACTGGAGCCTTCCCAAGGGAAATGGCAGTGTTGGAGGAGCACGAGGCCCTTGGAGCTACTACAGATGTGATGTGCTCCACGTGGTGCCCACTCCTAAGCTTTGGGCTGTTCATGCCATTCTGGTACTGCATGTCCTACACTGCTAGGATCAGCTTTGGGGCAAGAAAGTTGGAGAGGGATGTGAGAACAAAGCACTGCAGGAAGACCTGGGCTAAGGCTGGAAGCTAGTCGTGCTAACTACTTAATACCATCTCATGTAACCTCTCTCACAAGCAGCTTAGAGCCAATGAACGTTTTGAAAACCAGTACCAGGCTGGAGCATGACCTGAGAACCAGGCATGTTTATGCATGTACTGTTTTGTCCTGTGTACACTCTTCTTGAACAGCGTATTTCAAAAACAGTGTATTTCCTATCTAGTTCAGAAGTGCCTTTTCTTAAAGGTGGTTGCATACAACAGCTCTTTGAATTTATTCATAAGGAACTAACAGAGATGGAAGGTGTCCAAAACCAACAATGGTTTTCAACAGTGCTTGCCAGGTCAGCTGCTTGCCAGGTCTAAGAGGAGGCAAGAGAAGGAGATCCAGAATTTAGGCAGACTTGTTGATGAAAGAGGATAGCATCATAGTCTGAGTTACACATTTTCTTCTCCCTCCCCCATATTTTTGTGCTAACTAGTGCTTATTTCTGAGTGCCAAATGCAGCAGAAAACATGTAGCTTTTTTCTTGGTCATGTATTTGTTAGAACTTGCTACTGTCTTGCTCTCAGGGAGGGAGAAAAAAAGCACAGTCTCTAGTTACTTCTTTGGTTTGGTCTTCAGAGATTTGGGACAGTCTTAAGGGACACGCAGAAGAGCTTTTGTGTTTCTGAGGTGGTAATTAACTTAGGGCAGTAAAACGCTTCTTGTCAGCGTGTCTGGTGGGAAATGGTCATGGGCTCTGGCTGGAACTAGTGCTAAAATGCCCAGGAGCAAGGTTCACAGCTAGAAACGAGGAGACAGTGCAACAGGAGGTGGGGTTGCCAGCAGAAAACCATGGGCACCACCAGCTAGGATTTTCAGTTTCAGCTGAGGCAAAAGAGTACAGCAGACAGTAATATGGCGCATATGGCACTGTGTCAGACAGCAACTCTGTTTTAACCTTTAGAGGGGACATTGTTTTCTGCTGCCTTTTTTGCCTGTCCTGTGAGCTGAGGGCTCCAAGAGCGTCATCACAGAGCTAGTCATAATGGTTTGTTAAAATCTGACTGCTCTGCTGAAAGGTGCAACCCAGAGAAAGAGGGGCTCACAGTGCAGATGGGAGCACAGGGGGAGTCCTGGGTTCGTTCAGCTCAACCAAGCCAACCATTTTAGGCTGATCTGTAGCAGAGAGAAGTTTAATGAGTGTTTGGGATCTAGTGGATAGCAATGTTATGCTGGTTTTTTTTCTTCACATACGTGTTTTTTTAGGACTTTAGACCTTTTAAAGACTGACAGCCAAACGCTCAGTGAGAAATGGGGTTGCCCTAAGTTTGGCATCTGAGACAACCCTCACTGAAGCTGCAGAGTGTTCTGCAATGGCAAGAAAGCAAAGTCAAGGGGGGGGAAAATAAGCATACAGAGTTTTACTGTTTTTGTCTAGATTCATGTGTTTCTATTTTTCTCTTACTTGGAATGAGAAACCTGTACACCACGTCAGTGTGCTTCTGACTAGTTCATGTTGCCTTCCCCCAGAGACACTTGTAGAGGACCAAGGGCAGCAGCACACCGCAGAGACTTACACAGTGGCTCACACCACCACTCGCAGTATGCCGGGAGACATCCGAACCCTTGTACACTGCCTTACTAGATGAAGTCACCCGTATACTCTGAGAGGGAAGTCAGCTGTTAGCCAGTATGAATGGGGGTAGCAGACATCTTACAGCACCTGTTCTGTGCAGTGTCTTAAAGAAAATAAGGCTTAGCACTCACCAGTCCACCTTGTGTGAAAGAGGGTAATGTCTGCCCACCACATTTTTCAAAAAAGCTCTGAGGCATAAGGGAAAGATTAATACCAGGGATGTACTGGTCTATTGGGTTTATGTGTCAAGGTTTTGATAGCGGAGGGACTGCAGGGGTGGCTTCTGTGAGAAGATGCCAGAAGCTGCCCCCATGTCAGACAGAGCCCTCCAGCTGGCTCTGAGAGGGACCTGCTACTGGCCAAAGCTGAGCCCATCAGCAACAGTGGCAGCACCTCTGTGATAACATATTTAAGAAAGGGTAAAAAACCCCCGCTGTGCAACAGCAGCTGGGAGAGAGGAGTGAGAACGTGTGAGAGAAACAACGATGCAGACACCAGGGTCAGTGAGGAAGGAGGGGGAGGAGGTGCTCCAGGTGCCAGAGCAGATTCCCCTGCAGCCCGTGGTGAAGACCATGGTGAGGCAGGCTGTCCCCCTGCAACCCATGGAGGTCCACGGTGGAGCAGATATCCACCTGCAGCCCATGGAGGGCCCCGCACTGGAGCAGGTGGACATGCCCTGAAGGAGGCTGTGACCCCATGGAGATCCCACGCAGAAGCAGGGTCCTGGCAGGAGCTGTGACCCCACAGCAGACCCTTGCTGGAGCAGTCTGTTCCTGAAGAACTGCAGCCCGTGGGTGGGACCCCACGCTGGAGCGGGGTAAGAAAGCGAAGAGGAATGAGCGGCAGAAACAACATGTGATGAGCTGACCGCACCCCCCATTCCCCATCCCTCTGCGCTTCTCGGGGTGAGGAGGTAGAGAAATTGGGAGTGAAGCTGAGCCTGGGAAGAAGGGAGGGGTTGGGGGAAGGTGTTTTAACATTTATTCTTATTTCTCATTATCCTACTCTGTTTAATTAGCAATAAATTAAATTAATTTCCCCAAGTCAAGTCTGTTTTGCCTATGACAGTAACTGCTGAGTGATCTCCCTGTCCTTGTTTCAACCCATGAGCTTTTCATAGTATTTTCTCCCCCTGTCCTATTGGGAGGCGGAGTGACAGGGCAGCTTGGTGGGCAACTGGCAGCCAGCCAAGGTTAACCCACCGTAAGTGGCAAACTGACACAAGGGTCAAGTGCAGCAGGAATGGAGCAGAACTAGAAAGCTGGTGTTCAGCGTAATGAATCCTCAGACTACATGGCAAGACGAGAGGCAAGTTGGTGAGGAAATCCAAGTTGCACAAAGGCTCCTGCAATGGACTAAATCTTTCAGTTCATCAGCAGACATCGCTGTGTCATTCAACTTCGCCACTTCTGCACCAAAACCCAGCCCTTTCCCCCTTCTGAAGGAGGCTGGTGCAGAGTTCAAAGCCAGTTATCAGTTTTCCATGAGCTACAAGAAGCTCACATCACTTAGCCTACCATCTTCCTTGGGTCCTGGTGCTGACAGTCATTTGCCAGCTGAGGATTTGCACACTGCCATGTTTTCATCAACCCAGAAGCACTAGGTGTCTGCCCCAAAAACGTTCCTTCCTTCAGGGACCAGCCGTGGGACCACTCCAAAGACTTTTCCCGTTTTCCTCTATCTAGGCAGGTTTACCCGACCAAAAAAAGCTAGTAGAGCCTGGAAGTGCAGAAGCTGCTGAATTTTCCTTTTCTCACTCCCAAGAACTGCTGCCAAAGCTTGCTTGTATTTGTGGGCTTTTATACTGAGCCCTGTGCTCAGCCTTGGAGCCACTGGGCAGCGACACTGTGGGTCTGGCTTTTAAGAGAACCACTGATCCTGCAGCACACACCTTTTTGTGCACTTTCACCTCCAGGCAGGCTGGGATTTTCCTGTTGCTTCCCATAACCCATGAATGCAAACATCAAACCCACTTGCTGATTAAAGAACCACAAACAATCAAAATCGATACTCACTTTGCATTTAAGCACACGAGCAAAATGGCAAGACCTGCAACACTTAGCTCTAATGAGGACATGGTGCTATGTTCACAATAGCATTCCTCCATTGATCACCGTGTCTGTAAGGAAAATAGATGGTATGTTTTTGACACCTCTATTCTCAGAGATAAGGGCTCAAGATGGTATTACATCAGTTGTGTCATTGAGGCTAAGGGAGCATCTTAGTGTTGTAAACAACCTCTCTGACGATCACGTGCAGGCATACTCACAGACAGAGATATTTGTTGAAACCATGCAAGGTGGCACAGTCAGAGACCTCTGCCTCTTGCGCAGAGCTGGTATATAGGTCAGTGTGTGTGGGCAAAATGCCAGATGAGCAGTCTCGTGGACAGAGCTCTCAGTTATAGCAGGCATGACTGTGGCAGCTCCCCTTCCGCTCTCCTTCCCACTTTCCTTGGAGGTGTTGCTTATAGGAACCAGAGGAAAAAGAATGATCCTATCTATCTGTGCAAGTTCCTTAGTCTTTCATCTTCTGGTTTGGTGTTTATTCTGTCATGCCGAGATGTTGGTAACAGGACTGTCTCTCTGCAGCTGCTTGGCAGAGGACAGATCTTGTTTCTATGTCCCATCAAATGAACATCTGTGATAGAAGTGACGGAAAGCTGTATCTGAAGCTGTATTAGAAGTGAAAGGTTCTCTCTGTTCACCCAGGCGACGCTAAGTGCTCTTACTGACATAAATTAGCAAAGTAAAAGTAAGTTGCAGTGACCTCCGATGAGACAAGTTGTCCTATCCTGGCTTAGTTCCTGCAGTCCTCGTTCAAATAAATTATTTCATTAAAATAAATGAGGCTTTTTGACAAGAGTGCTATGACCCTTTTTACTTTTCTCAGAAGATCTATTTTTTTCTTACCTTGTGGTAATTGCTTGAAGCAGTAGAGAACTCCCTTGTTACCCTGCTGCTTCTGAAGCAGTTTTATCCTTCTGGGTACAGAACATAGGCAAGGGACGGGGCAATTAGTTTATGAAAAAAAATTATTAGCTGATTTATATAATTATTAATAAAAAATAAATTAGTTTTTCTTTTTCAAAGTGTCTATTATACCCTGTGTGCTTGTGCACCTCACTAGAAAGTTCTGAAGTGACCTTTCAATAAGTATTACTGACTGAAGTGAGGATGAGGCCTGGGATGCCAGTCGTTTGATGCAATGCTACAAAAGCAAAATGTGGCACTGCTGTTATCCTTTAGAGGTTGTTAGCCCCAGACCAAATATCAAAACATTGCTAATGCTACTTCAAGAGCATTCTAGGAGGTGTTTAGGGGCTGTTTTCCTATGTTGGTTATTTCAAGCCTCACTTAAATTCATTCGCTCCTGCTGCAGATTCCTGATAATCCATGTAAATGTAGCTATGATGCCATTTGTGATGGGAGGTTTAAGACTGACCTCAGGTGGGAAACAAACAACATCAGTAGCACATAAAGTCTTAAGAAATAGTTCTCAGAAGTCCAAAACCTTAAGTAGTACACAGTGAAGGAATAAAAATGCAGATTATGTGGAATACCAGAAATTTGGGCAAAAGGTTGTGCAGAGGAAAAAGCAAGGCAATGAAATCCTGAACCATGCAAATGTATTCTTAATTTTGTAAAATCCTTTAAACTCTTTGCAGCCCTCTGATTCTGGATCCCCTTGGCCTGATTAGAAAAGGCCATTCTCATTCGCAGGTTCATTTATGGTCAGAGGATTGGACTGTAGGGTTCTTAATTGGGAAATAGTCCAGTGTGCTGTGAAACTGGCTTTACCTTGGGACAATGAGCTATCTAAAGCAATTGCCCATCCAGGAACGCCAGTGCCCACTTTCCAGTTATCCAAATATTTATTGCAACTTTTTAAACATCTCGTAATATGAACATCAAGATTGCTAATACTGGGCGTGGGGCAGGGGTTTAGGGGCCCTATGGCATGGTTTGCTGGACAGGACTGTGGAAATTTCTTACTTACAGAGAAGCTTAAATTTAGAAGGCATGTCAGTCCCATGGAGGATTTTTCTTCATGGGTGTGGATAGCTTTCCCACCAAGGAAAATGAGCAGCTGCACATATTTGATCACAGTTTTCCAAGCAGTGACAGCACTGATTATTGTATTGATAATAACCAGCTCCAGTCGCCCTTCCATTAGCTGGCTGGGCTGGCATAACCCTGCTAAATGGAGGCAGGGAGGAGGAGGACTTGAGTTTTCTTTGCGCAGAGTTAGCTAAGTGCCCTTACTTAGAAAATCTGATTTGAGAAGGGTTTTCTTAACTCAGTGCAATACTATGCAAATTTGCACTTAGGAGGGTAGCAGTGCTGCCCAGGAATGTGATGCAAACGACTCGCTTAGTTTGGGGTGAGGCCGGGGCTGTCTCAGCTGCCCCTGGAGCAGGGCAGCTGCTGTGATTGCACGTGTTTTGAGCGAGTCTCGCTGTGGCAGACCCCACTGGCCCACACAGAAGCTGAGCTGGGGGCACTGCGTTTGCGGCAGGCTTTACCTGCCAGTGGCTGCAACGCCTGCAAGCACTGACAAAAACAGTTGCAAGTCCCTCATGCCAAATGGCTTTGGCATTTTGGGTTGGGACAAAATGTCTGTCCTATCAGCGCTGTGCTGGCCTCCGCATTGTTGCCGGATGGATATTTGAAGCACTGCTGTGCAGGAGGCGGGTGGATGTCTCGCATAGCCGCTGAGAATTGCCTCTTGCCCCAGAAACCATTAGGCACTCATTCTTAGAGAAGAAATCATTATGTCTCATTATAGCATGTACGTTGGGGACGGTATGGGCCGCTGCATCTATGTAGGTCAGAACAGTTAATTTTGTTCTAAGTGTTTGGGTATGCAAGTGTGTTTTAAGAGTCTGAAAATCCTATTTAAAATTGTTTTAGTAAGCAGTCATCTTGATCTAACTTTGCAGTTCTAGGTTTTACAAAGCTGTTGCATTAGCCACTGTGTTTCCTTCTGTCATGTATTTCCAGTGCTCTGGTTGTGATTCAGAGAATGAGTGAGGAAGCTCTTAACCAAAGCATGGCATGGCAATTAAATTCCCATCCAAGGGCTGGGCTGGGTGCATTTTGGCAGTCTCTGAGGAAAACTGCATCTGTGCAACTGCGGATAGATGTAAACATATAGAAGTGGGTGGTTCTAGTCAATAAAAAGAAATGCTGGGACTTGGACCTGTAGCAGCAATATCATGCTGATGTTGTCCAGCTCCAGCAAATGGGTTTGGAAACAGAATTCTGAATGTTTTTTTAAGAGATATGGAGCTGCATGGGCATCCATCACACCATCCTATGTATGTTCACATTAAGAGAAACAGTTTGCATTTAATACAGACTTTGAAAATTGTCAAAAAGAGCCTCATTTCCCAGCTCTGTTCACCATGCAGCCCTGTTCCCCTGGACTGCTCCTACCCTGCTGCTACCCCTGATCCTTCATAAGAAGGATGCCAGCTGGAAACCAAATGTCTGCTGCAACTTACAGAAAGAGTAATTGGCTTGGAACCTACTACCTAAAACAGTGAAAAATGAACAAGCACTGGGCTCTGTTTTTGTGGCTGTTGCCAACAGCTCCTTCTTGAAAAGAGCACCATGGGGAACTGGCCTGGGTACAGTGCTTGGATACCTATCAAAGTTTACCCTCCTCCCCCACTTACCCTCTTTTCTTTTCACTCACCCACCATTAGTATCTGCCCTCCACACAGTCCTCCATCCTTCCACATCTGGAGTGTTGCTCACTGAAATGTGATTGTTGATTCTTTATTTCCACCTTCTGAAATGTTTTTCTCCTTTATGAATGTGAATCGAAATGCTGCAAAATGCCTCCACATCCATACATTATCTCTGCTGCTTAATGCATACACCATACACGAGATGATTGTTACTGCTCCAGTTGGTGAAATTGTGACAAGTGGAAAAAGCTGTGGAGTGCCAAAATGTACATCAGCATTAACCACCTGGAAAGTGTACTCTTCTCCAAAGATTATGATTCTTTGCATGTTTTATTGCTACTGTAAAGATGATTTCCTAAGGAAAACTGTTTCAGAATAGCCATTTCCCTAGTGCTGCCACATTTCATGAAGTCTGAGGACTTTAGAATCAATTCCAAGTAATACTCATCTTCCTCCTAAAGGTGATGCTTTAAGAACTGGTCTTGCTTAACAGCCTACCTCACACATTTGGTGAGGGATCATGGTGAGTGACAGCAGGTGGAAAAGATAAACCCCAGCTCCTGTGTGGTGCATGAGGCCTCCTCACACCATTGCTGTATCAACAGGAGTCACTCAGCTGAGCTTCCCACCAGGAAATGCACAAATGCAAAATATGCTTATATTGCCCAGCAGATATTTCAAATCAATTATAACCTACAAAGGCTGATGTAATGGTGAGAGATTTAAAAAACAAACCAAAAGCCAACAGCCCCTTCGTGGCACTGAAGGCATAGCATGGGCGAAACAAAGCACATTCCCATGACTCTGACATGCAGAGCACTGGTAAAGACCAGCACTGCCTGAATGATGACATCGATATAAGAAGCTTTCTTATTGCTTAGCATTTTGAGGAAAAATTACCTGTATCCATAGTGGGTGGCTCACTGTTTCATGCAGAAACATCTCCTACCTTCAAAGTCACTGTTGGACTGATAAAGCTTATCATGGCCCTTGCATATACCAACACCTTCTTGAACTGCTGGAAAATCAGAGTAAGCTAATTTCAGTGTTATCTACCAGATCTCCAGCCCTGCTCTGTGCGTGTGTCATGGCATACCAGGAGTGTCTTCTACTACAAGCCGAGTCCAAAAGTGAAGCATCCACATCACTTGAAAGAACTGATAAACCAAACTCTACTCTTATTTTCTGCTAATAGGCTCTGTTACTATCTTGTGTCTGAAAACAGATCATCAAATCTTTGGAAAAAAAAGATAAACTTGGCTGTAGACAATCCATGCCATGAAAAGCTCCCACAAATGCTTAAATAGCTATGTTATTACAAATGAACATGCCTGTTGCATGACAGCTCAATCATTCATAAACGTGGTTATACCATTCTGCATCATGCTTAAGTAAGCAAGCTTGGTATTCAGCAAATTATTGCCAACCCCACCAGCACGCTGTGTTTTCTGGGCTTAATGGGAAACCTGCTTGAAGTCTGAACTCATCATTTCTATTAGCTTGTGTGAAGGCAGAAAGTCATGTCTTGTGTAGTGGTGATAGATGAAATTAGCACTGATGGCAGAGATGAATGATACCACCTGAGGTTGGCTGACTCTTGGTGATGATGTAGTTGACCATTTGGCAATGTGTTCAACATGCTCTGTGCCCCCAAACCAAACAGAATAACCTGGGCAAAGCTGGTGAGTCCAATACATGGAAATAGAGCTCCCAAAAAGTGGAAGTAGCTTTTCAGTAGACTTATTCACAGCACCAGCTGCGGCTAAGCTTTGTCACAAGGCTGAATGTTCTGTGGTTTTTTTTTTAAATTCAGAAAGCTTGATGCTTTTCCACAGCCAGGTTAAGCTATCAATGTTCCCCATAACAGATTATTTCTGATCCCATGCCACTCACTCCCATGCTTACTCTGGATAAACATTAAGAAACCGATCCAGGTTAAAACTAACCAATCTCGCCAAAAAAACAACCTTTACTATAGGTCAGTACCCAGTAGAGTCAGCTGAGCAGCCAAATCAGTGTCAGTGCTGGCACAGACTGTAAGAGTAAGTAGATGGGACCAGTCCCAATTAGTTTTACTGGTATGCCTTTGAAGTACTTCTACCAATCATTGGCAGAGCCAGGACATCATTTTCAATAAGCTTTAATGTCACAGTCACTGTATATGGATCTACAGTCAGGACTACATCATTATTATTTGGATGCTAAATACAATTAAATATTTGTCTATTTATTGTTTAGTGCACATTTTAAAATAATTTATAGTTGATTTAATAATGTTAAGTGATGAGGTGCACATGTATGAGCACTTTGCTTCATGCCATGAATACAGTAAAAGTAAATGGGTTTTCTTCTTCTGAAATACTGAAGAGCGCATGCAATTCTTCTCCATTACATAAACTTTTTAAATACGCACACCAAAATACCGTTTTAATATCTGCCAATTTTGCATAAGGTAGGACATCTATTATCAAGAGTGAGAAGGATGTTTTACTGTTTTGTCTGGTCACGTGTTTTGTCGGTTTTCAAGGAATCTAGCCAGAGCTATACATTCACAGTGATGATTCAAAAAATATGGCTTGTACTTAGAGAATGTTATTTGCTCAAGTTCATGGTAACTTCCAGTTATGTTGGGTTATTGCATCTATGCACAGAGATCACTCCAGATCACCTAACAGCAAACGCTGAAAGAACCACCTTTACCTATTGCTACTTCGATGCACAGGTTTTTGCCAGCAGGGAATGGCTACGTTTTCATTATGTCTCATTCTGGGGAATCTTGCTCACTGCTTGGCAATTCCCTCACTCAGTATCTCTTAGCTTCCCAGTGGCACACGTTGCATGTGCCGTCAGTCTCAGGCAGGTGAACTTCTTCAGAAATAAGGCAGTGCTGCGCTCACTATCATTTTTACATCTTCTTACCATTTGTAGAATAGTTTTGTAGGGAAGTTGTAGCCTGTGGCTGCAACCAGCATGTTTTTATAGACTTAATACAAAAGAAGCCTCAAACTCTCATCCCAAATACTGAGCCTATAACGTCTTTTACTCTGAAAGTGTTTTGTGTCCTGATGTAACTGTGCTCACAGAATTGCATTATACCACTAAATCTGCAATTTAGTCCAGATTTCATCATTCTATCATGTTAACAACTGTTCTTAAGGAATAAGAAAATGTTAAAGAGTAAATAGTGCATAATATAATAATAATAATATGCATCTGTGATTAGCTGTGATTATAGAAAAAGGGATATGGAATAAGGAATGGGGATTTTACTGTTGAAATTCAAATAAATGCAATATTCCCAAACTGCAAAATCCAGGATCACAATCGGCGTGAAATCCTCACCAAAAGCTTTTGATCTGTGGGAATGTGTACTACCCAGGCCTCTTCCATTAAACTTTTTTGACAAATATAAAAACCTATCAAACTTTCTTTGGTAAACCCTATACTGCTTCCTAGTAGTTTCAGAAGGGGACATAGTACTTTTTTATTTTATTTTAGGCATGTAAAGAGACAAAGTACAGTCAATTCATGAAATCTTTTGAGTGGCATGCATAGAGATCTTCATAGAAGATGGAGATCAGGAAATACAATAAAGTGCTGAAGATCTATAGAATCCTTATGAAGCTCAAAAATCCCTTTCCATTCTCTAGGAAGAGGCCCTATTCACATGCATACACACAAAATAGGAATAGCTTTAAAAATTAGACTTTGATAATCAATATTGTATTTAATTGACTCTTCCTCCCCCCCCCGCCTCCCCCCAAAAAACCCAAAGAGACAAGGAATACTGAAATCAGAATAATTGTGTTGTGATGAAACATGTATTGTACTTGGTAAGAATGTGTCATTATGTAGATAGGGCAAGATTTCCTAACAATTTTCTGGATCTGAAGGCTGAGGTTTTTTTGGTATATCAAATCATGGCAGAGTACAGTGCTACTTGGGACCAACACTATGTTCAGAGATTTGGTTGCTAATGCAGCACCTCCTCACTTAAAAAAGGCACAAAAGGCATGAAGTGACTCATACAACTGCTTTAGGCAGCTAAACAGACTAAAGACTAAGTGTAAACAGGCTGGCTCCTTCTTTAAGAGGTCAAAACCCTTTATTTTTATAGATGGTTATACTAAAACATCTGCTCTTCCAGACACACATTTGTAGACAGTACTAAGCTTCTGTAACCTCAACAATTAAAGAAAAGAACCCTGTAGTTGATTGATACCTCACGGCTTTATCTTGATCTTTCTTTCCCTTTAGAACTATCTTTTTTCCTTAACTGGCAATTTCAAGAACTTGTCATGAGCTAAAGAATTCATTATCAGTCTTTAAAACAATTTAGTATGAAGTTTAAAGTAGCAAATTAGTGCCTAAGGAATTAACTTTGAGAGTGTCAAATATAAAAATTAATTGAGCCAAATACAGAGTAGACAATATTGTGCCTTGCAGGTATATTTAATGCAGATATGCATATTATGATCATTAGTTGTACAATTAAGTCTCCTACTGATCACCTCAATAATCTGCATCAAAATCAAGAAAGTAACACACATACCAGTTGCAGTCAAAGAGAAAGAAAGCCTGTATATGAAGGTTTCCAATGTATTTTTTAAGAAACCTTCCCTTGAAGATCCTTGCAGAAGCCCCTGGTATACACACTAAATCAATGCAACAAAACTCCCAATAAAATTATGGTTTAATCCACTTGGCAACAAAAGGGTCAAGTGGCATGAAAAAAAACCCTCAAGCCTGCAAAGGTTGGTTACTCTTCAGAGAATTTTCAGCACAAATTTGTCCGTGGGCTACAAGTGTTTTTCTAATGCAAATGTAACTTATGAAAAAGAAAAAGGGTAGGCCATCAACTGAAAGAAAACATTTATTGAATCAAAGTCAATACTTTCCTTCTATTATCTACAAGCCAACACTGAACTGACTTTATTCAAGAATGAACACAATGTACAAAAAAAGTATGTCTGTTATAAAAATATGTCAATTTTTTTTCCTGGCTATTGAGCTGAAAACATTTTGACAAGTGCAAGACAGGTTTGGCAAGCAAATTTAAGCCGCTATTACCAATGACAAAGTTCAAATAATTTTGTAATCATAGTATATTTAAGACTCATTGATAAAGTGGCATTGGAAATGTTGACCCCTAAAAAAAAAAATATCACTGCACTGCCATGTGTTTATGCACCCAGACAACTGAACATCATCATCTTCTGTCGTCACAAATCAGTACCTTTATCAGTGAAGACTATCCAACCTAATTCGAACTATTCAACCAGATAATTGACACCTACCACTGGAATACAACTTAGGGAAGGCAAACGAGCTCCATAGCCCTGTATTTTACATGTTGTTTGCGAACTGAGAGAGAAGAGTAGGTAGGTTCATACATGTTTAAATCAACCTGACAGCTGTTGCAATGTGAAATCAGGGAAAGGATGGAAAAAGAATAAAGAACCATTTATGACAGTAATCTGTATTTATGAACACATGCGTGTTTACGTATAAAAATGGATCCGATTAGGCTCAGTTATGCCTTACTTGTTTGGATGTAGGGGTTTTTTTCACATAAAAATTTAACTCAACCAGGACTCAAATCATTGACTTCTCTCAAACCACCACCAAAGAGGGAAAAAAGGGACCATTTACAGAAATAATCTGAAAACAGTGCAATATTAAAATACAATTTCACAACATGTGAAAGAAACATGCTTTGGAACCTGAGCAAAAGGCGTTTTACTGACTTCGTAAGAAGTCACCCTGTATGTTGTTTTCATTGGCATCTGTTCTGCCAGATTAGTATGTTGCTCTTAGCAACTTCCATGGCCCCTAAATATTTAGTACACAGAAACTGCCAACTACTTAGAGAGGTCTACTAAACTTTTCAGCTAATATTGCAGGCAGTCTGACATGCTGCTACTGGAAATGACCATACAGCCTAAAATTAAGAAAAATCGTAGAAAGAAAAAGAAGCAGCCAAACATGATGCTTTTCTTTTTTAAATAGACTAAAGCGCTTCCACAACACTTAGATACGGTACTACACTGGTTTACAGTCTCAAGACCAGCTCTTTCAAAATAAATATACTGAACATTTACAACAAATGCCTCATGAATGCAAGCTCTCTCTTTATTTCAAGACCAGTTGGATAAAAACTAAAATAAAGACATAACTCTGAAGCAGCTAAGTTACAAGTCCTTTTTCAGAAATAGGCATGACTTGGTGCCACAGCAAAATTTTTCACCAGTTTGCAGTAAGCAATTTTTTTTTTCTTCTAGCACCAAGCAGGCCACCATACAAAGCAACCTCACAAAGCATGCGGTCATCTATTCTGCTGATTTTGTATGAAATAATCATTTGTGCTTGCAGGTCCCAGACCTTTCAAAAATGGTATGACCAACAGATGATTGAAGACATTCATGGAAACTCACTCATTGCTAAATTACTTGAGTGAAGAAAAGATTTAAAGACTAAAAAGCAACAGAATGTTGCGCATTAGTATTTGTGAGGGATGAGGGAAGCTAAAGTTGGTGCTTTAATTTGCCTTAAAACAAACAAAAAGCTAAAAACAATCCTAAACAGCTCTATGTCCATGATACTGGTGGAGGCCAATGTGTGCATGCCACTGAAAGGCACGGTCGGACCAATCTGATAAATGGCATCATCAGAGCAGAACAGCAACTTCTCACTGGAGTAATCACAAAGGGTGAACAATGAGCCATCACTTCTCTCATCATGAGCACAGAAAGCAGTCACCAAGGCAAAAGAAGGGACACAGGAAAGAAGATACAGGAACTCACATAAACCTGGAAGACAGAACACACACATTAAACTGAGTTTTGAACATTCTGAGTGACCATTTTCCTACTGTAACATTGCCATTCATTGATTTAACACCATACATATTATGCTTAAATGGATGGAACTGTTGCAAAAATGGTACCTTAATCATATCACAAAATTCTTCTGAAATTTGTTATACAACTAACTTCACTTGCAAAGATTTGCCTACAATATCATCTTAGGTATAAAACAGGCTTATGGACAGACTGATGCAGTCAGGACAATCTCTTGTTCATTGTGTAAAAAAATTAACACGCTTACATGATATTATTTTTTTACTCAGAAATGCGTTTTAAAATTAGGCATCATAAAGACACAGCTATTTATAGGGAGATAATTATGAAGTAGTATGATTGTTCTTCCTACTACTCTAACAGTGACTAAAAAGCAGAGTGCAATACTTACTGGAAAGGTTTCCCCAAGGTTATCCTGCCTTTGTATCTACAAGCTGCATCTGAACATTTGCAGACATGCCACCTCCATAGCCCCCCTTGGACTGCATTTGGTTCTGAATTGAGCTGACCTGGAGACAGAAGGGAAAGGGGGGCAGAGAAAACAAGAAAGGCAGTTAGTGAGCTATGGCGTCTTCTTGCTTCCAATTTTATTTCTTGTTTAGGTTTGGTTTTCAAGTGCTCCTTTACCATTAAAGCTACATTACTTTTCCATGAGGACATGTGCAGCATAGGCTTGCTGGAATTTTCACTTCTGCAGGCAGCTCAGCAGGAGAGATGGAAGAACTGGTGCTGAGGCAGAAGTTTTTCCTCTCTCCCAAAGAAAACTGGCTGATTCAAGGCTTTCACTGACCTGCTTGATTACTCAAAAAAAATTAATCAAATCTCTTACTGGTATCCAACTCCACTCCATCTGACAAGCTTTAATTTATCTTGTTATATGGAAAATGTTCTTTGCCAAGTATGATAAACCAGAGAAGTTGACACCATTATGTTAAAAATATAATAGACAACTTAAAAAATATCTGCATAGTATCTGCACTGTATGGCTAACTTCAGATAATTAAAAAAGGACTTTCTAAACCAGAAAGGACCTTTTGGTTTGTGAAAGGTTTTTTATTTATCTATTTATGTAACAGCACTGCTTTCCTTAATTGCTAATATTCCTTTAAAGGACAGGGCATTTATTGTTTAAATCATACTAAATCTATCAACTTCCCTGGAAATAGCTTATTTGAAGGTATTTTTAGCCTGATGCAAATAAATACATAAAGAATTCTCCCACACACACAAAGACATGCACATCCCTCTATGGCTTTCATTGCCTTTATCAACAAAAAGCAAAGGAATCCATTGTTCTTTCCTGCTTGTGTTGCATGAGTCAAAATAATCATCTCCAAGTCCCTGCAGGAAGACAACTCCAACCTTAAAGGTTTGGCCTTTTTCTCTCTGCACCCCAGAGCATACATAACAAGTACACAATGAGCACAAAATAACATAGTTATTCGAGACTACAGCTTCTGAAATTGAACTTGCAGCAAAGCCTATGCCTGCAGGGCACCACTTGCAATTATTACATGTGTGCTCCTTCACAGAGACCTCAAAACATCACTAGAAAGCTGTATTAAAACAGCACTGGAGAAATATTTCCAAGTAGCTTGCACGATATTTTCCCTGTCTACAAAGACAAAAGAAGTGTATTCTTTTCCACAGCAAAGCAAGACACATGCACGTACAAAATTAATCAGCACAACTCTTTCTTACACACTGTTTCTCAAACCAATGTGATAAAAAGAGCCTGTTTTAGGATCTTTGTCTTCAACAGTATGGCATATTGCAGTGCTGTGTGAAAGATCTGATTTTTATGTATTTAAGCAGCGCAATGTAAAACCATTTTCTACCTTGGCTCTTTGCTCAAATAAGTGATACAGCTGCAGCAAAGCAATGTTATATTCATATTTTTCTTCAGGGAAAAGTGTTCAGAGCCAATACTCTAGTGGGTCTGACATCAGAGACTACGAACTCAGTAAGGAAGTGTGGAGAAGTGCAACCACAGTCATGGGGTGGTAAACTTTCACATTTCACCAAGCTAGTCATCTTCTTCACCAAACATCTTCTGTTGCTCATTGGAACAAAAGGAGTTTGAATTTAATCTTTTTTTCCTCAGAAAATAATTAATCTACATGTAAATATATTCACAAGAATAACTTGAGGATGGCATTTCTCTGGTGAGAAAGAGCTAGAAAAACATCTCCAGGCCATGTCACCTTCCAGCCTGACAACTTGCCTACATGACTTTAAAATTTTGGAGAACAGCAAATCAACACAAATTTTAAGGCTAAAGCGTAAATTTTTATGAGTACTTCTTCTAAAGGTTAGAATAATTTCTCTGGTACTTGAGTCACACATATAGATGTTTGTGTTAGTGGGTAAGGAAGTCTCAGTCTAAAATGCAGAGGCAGTTAACCTAAAGTAAAGAGAATGCAGCAAATTAAACTTGACTGCATTAACAGTTCAGTGGCTATTTTGTATATGAAAACTTACATAGGAGACATACAATGTTAAAAACACTGAGCAAAAAGCAGGTCTAACAATTGTAGGCTTATAAGGTGGTATTCTTTCCGAAGCATCCTCCTTTTGAGGCAGTCTGAGCTACAAGAACAAGCACCATGAAATGCAATTATTTTTTTTCTTTCCCAAAAATGCCACTGCCTTCCTTTGATGATACAAAACAGCAAGGTTCTTCTCTCCTTAATTGCACCAATTAAAGATCATACAATCTGCTGTGCTGCTTATCTATCTCATTAATTTCCTTCTTTCCTTTTCTTTCCCTCCCTTTCAGAATTAGGAAATAGCACAGATGGTCCTTGAGAAAAAAAACAAGGGAAAACAAAGAAAAGGACGGAATACATAAAATCAAAGACTAAACTGAGGAATATGAAGCAGAAGAAGAAAGTGAGAGATTTCACCATGGAATATGAAGGTAAAATAAGAAAGAAAGTGATGGGAATGAGAAAGAAACAGTGCACAGAGGGCTCCTACCGTTTAAGTGTACCTTTGACAGAGGAGCAAGGTGCTCTACAGAGAAGGCAAACAAAAAAGCAAAATATTTCAGTAGTCAGAAAACTACTGTACTCAGAATCATACGGATATGTAATGAAGAACAATGCTGATGAAAAAAGACACAGAGCAGATAGTGGATGAAGAACCAAATTTATATGGGAAAAGCTGATGAAATTGCAGGAGGTCCTCCTAAGGCATTCAGGAGAGAAGGCACAAGGAGGTTCACGAGGGAGTATAATGTCCATACTATAAAGGAAATTAAGCAACAGAAAAACATGTGGAGGTTAACACTGTAATCTTGGAATTTACACTGTGAATAATGAACAAGGAGACTGGATGCAATATTACCACAGTTAGTCACCACAGAAGAGGCAGGAAAATAAGCAGTGTGAAAAAGTAGAGATTTGTGCTTCTGAAGAGAGAGAGGGGAAGAAAGGATTATTTTTTGCATACAGATCCTTTCCATCTGGGATCAGAAAAATCACTCTGGCCACTGACACAGCATATTATCCAAATGAAAAAAGTGAGAGAAAGAGATAGCCAGTTATGAGCATTCAAAAGGAAAAAGTCTATGTAGAAAGACAATAATGATTACCTACTATATGGAGATGAATTGGATATTATGCAAGGCAAAGGTGAGGGCAAGCAGGGGGAAAGTCTGAGGTGAAAGAGCGAAGCTTCAGGCAATCACCACAACCTCACATGAGGCAGCTCAGCTGTGAGAATGAGGAAGGTTCTCATAGGAGGGACAACAAACATTTAAAAAGCAAAAAGCCATGCTTTAAAAGAAAACTACTCACTTTACTATCACTTTATTATTTCAATTTATAATAGCTTTAAATATTAATGTCATCTATTGCATTAAATAAGTAATTAGCTTTAACTGTATTTTATCAAGTTGAAGCTGTGTTTGTCCATTTAACTTGCTTACAGATGTTCCAGTACAAATCACTTCCAATCCATTATGTTGTTTCTGGGAAAATGTAGTATATTGTTTGTCATGTCACATTTTCCAGCTTTGCCCTTCCCCAATATGTACTGAGTTACAAAAGTTTTTGTCTGATCTCAATAAGCTGTAAACCAGTTGAAACTGCAAATGACCTCACTTGCCCACATTAAAACCATCTCTTAATTTACAGCTCTGCTCTCTCTTCTGATACCTCTGACAGAACTCTTTCTTCTCCTTTGTCAAGAAGTATTTTTCATCATTATCTACATACAACCCTTTTCTAAATTACATATTATTGACCTTAAAAACTGACTGACATTCACATAAATATGAAGCTGTACAAAAGAAATCTATCGTCATAAGCTGATTTCCAGTATCTATCTTAAGCCTGTTTTTCACTTTCAGAGAGATGAAAATATTTATTGCTCCTATCATCTACAGGAAGCCACAAAACCTTGCCTGTGACATCGCTGCTTGCTCTGGAAATAATTCACACTGCAAGAGTATAGAAAAACCTCAACAAGGACACCCAAAAATATTTGTGTGCACCATAAACCAAGGTAAGTTAGAGTTTTACATGAACTATATTTAAAATAGCTTAAAGCATTTAAGGTAAGAGATCTAGTCAGTTATAAGACACTTTAAAAAGTTTTCTCTAAAATACTCCAGTATATTTTCTAATATACCTCTGTTTTAGTTCATACATGCCATCAGAACGAATTTTTTAAAAGTATTCTACACATAGCCTGTACAATTTAAAAACAACAAACTATGTATTGTCAATAAATATAGGAATTTAAAAAAATATATTCCATAATCTTGAATGCAAGTGTTTAGGACTTGGAATTAAGATGCTAGCAGGTTGTTCTTCAGTTTTATAGAGATTCTTTCTTACAGTTGAAAGACTCATTGCTTCAGCCACAATACACATATACCGTGTTCCTGTTTTCTGTCTAAGATGAAATATTCTTTATCTACTCACGCTTACCGAATTCATTCCACTGAATAGGTCTCCTGATCCTACATGAGCTGTGTGAACAAAGTTTGTTGGCTCCCCAATCATGCTTCGGTCAATCCGCCGTCGTCTTTTCTGAAAGGAAGGTAAAGAAACCATCTAACTGAGAGTCATTGAAAAGGCAAAACCGATGTGTGTCATAAATGTAAAAGTTAACTGTCCATAGGATATTTCATACACTGTAATATATTTTCATAGAGTCAAAAAGCAGAGTCCAAATTCACAGATTAACCAGGATATTGGTAATACTGCCCCTTCTTTTTACTTGGAGGATCTATAGCAGATCATTAGACCAGCACCGATACCACTCCTAACATTTAGGCCAACAAAATATTTGTAAATAACCTTACTACATTCCACAGTTTATTAAGCAATATTTGCAAGGTTTCACACAGTAACTTCTGCCTGTATTTATATTTAAATCATTATGTGACAGATCAAATTTAAGGTTTAACTGAAAACAAGAATTAAGGATCAAAGAGCATTAGTATAGTCTATGAAACCGGCAACTTACAGAATTTCTGATTTGCATGCCATGGGAACTTATGTCACTGTTTGTAACATACTTCATGGTGATGTTCAGAACAATGCCTTGAGTTTGATCAGGGTTAGTCACAGACACATCTTTACTGAACCCAGTATACTCAGATAACTTCCAGTCTGCGTGGTTGTAGAGTGTGAGCTGAAGGGGTGCAGTGTGATAGTAAGGCAGGATGCCAGATTAGGGACTCCAGCTCCTGTGCTGTGAGACAGAAGGCAAGAATTGCTTAACTTTTGCCTCCCCTTTCTCAGTCACAGCTTCATTTTTTATTAATGTAATAACACGCAAATGAAAAACTGGAGGCAGTAAGGACCTCCTCTAATTAAAGCTGCTTTGGTTGCCTGCCTCCAGCTAAGCATTGCATCTAAAGGAATAAAACAAGAAAAGCCTATCCTCATTTCTTAGGCCAGAGCCAGGAAGCTTACACAGAGCAAACCATGCAGTGTGCAGTCACGGTATTCCCGTATCCTATACTTGAAAAAAACCAATAGCGATGAGACAAAGTATAAATATCTCAATTTAAGGTGTGTCATACAAAATACAGTGTAACAGCTAAGAAACTACTTGAGCTCAGTTAAAAGCTTCCCATCATCTTAAAGTCCCCTCAGTCTCATTTTTAAAGGGTTCTCCGTTTCTAATCTTCAATGAGATTGCAAGACCACCCAGACTCGAGAAACAAAGGTACATGGCTCACGAATGGGCTAGCTGCTATTGAAACACAGCTACAGATTAAATCTTTATGAATCAGAGCCCACAGCTAT
This sequence comes from Aptenodytes forsteri, assembly GCF_000699145.1. Lineage (NCBI taxonomy): Eukaryota > Metazoa > Chordata > Aves > Sphenisciformes > Spheniscidae > Aptenodytes > Aptenodytes forsteri. Next base: position 1,038,820 of record NW_008796115.1, read on the forward strand.
GAGAATACATCATGGGGTTTAGCCAGCAAGTACAAAACATGTTTAATCCTCTCCTGTACCTTTTCCCTATTACTAAAATGAGATTTCAGTAGGTCTCAGCAGGTTTCAGTACCTTACTGCATCATATTAATAGCTGGGGTGAGGAGAAACACATAAAAGACTCCCATAGAGATAGCAAAACAAAATGATCCTACCTATGCCAAAACTATTAGCAAATTCTCTATTCCCGACAAATTTAACAAGATCAACCAAATGAAATCATCATAGCTATAAAAACATCTTCATGTAGTTTGAGGGCTTTCACAGAGAAAATGTTTATGGAAATTAACTGAGATGTCTCAATTACAGAAAACGTGAGTAGAGTTCATAGAGCCATAAATAGCCACAACAGAATCTATTACCATGTCCCACCAATGCAGTCATATTTCAATCTGGAAGTCAAGCTCACTTGTACATGCAGCAAACAATTTCTTAAGTTACACATGGTATCAGCTAGTAAAGCATACGTGACTAACTTGAGGGGAGAGACCCCACACCAGGTTTATGCTTCCACTGGATGAGAACTGCTCATCTGACATGTTCAGGATGAGGAGCATCTCCACCAGGTGTGATGATTACTTTAAATGCATGTTGCTGTATTGACACAATATAGTATTGTAATGTACTGTGACTGCCACAGAAAGAAGCTCTAGAGAGATGTATGAAACATTCCCCTCCAATTAAAACACTTAAAATTGTTTCAGGTCTGCAGTAGTTGCCCCTCTCCCCCTTTTAAAAAAATAACAGCCAGAGTCAGATTCATTTATATGTCTAAAAAATACAGCCATGATTTCTCGGTTTTAGTAGAGTTTTGAAATGCAGGGTTTTGATGCAGAGAAAATGTAGACAATCTCAAAGCTTTTGGAATTTTTTGTTTGTTTATTTGTTATGCAAACAACCAAACTCTTTCTTTGGGCAACTCATTTTCATTTATATGTAAAAAATACAGCCATGATTTCTCGGTTTTAGTAGAGTTTTGAAATGCAGGGTTTTGATGCAGAGAAAATGTAGACAATCTCAAAGCTTTTGGAATTTTTTGTTTGTTTATTTGTTATGCAAACAACCAAACTCTTTCTTTGGGCAACTCATTTTCCTCCTTTACTTGTTGCTAAGATCACTGGTATGCCAGTAACAGAATTAGAGTGCTGGATGTTGTGAACTACTGTAAATGATGCTGCGCTAATCATCAGCTAGTCAACCAGTAACCACTGGTTAAAGTGAACTGCCATCAAACCCTGTTTCTTATGTTAAGTGAGTTTCTTATCAGAGGCCACCAGCCAGTTATACCCTGGCATGTGCCCAGTGATGTGATCGCCTTGAAGCAACGGAACACGATTTAAATGCTTTGCTATATTAAAGACCACAAAGTCGTTCACTCTGAGAGAAAAAAAATCAAACATTATTTTTTTGCTGCAGGAGCACTCAGTTTGCATTTACATTAGTGTTTTAGCCTGGATCATGAGCACACTTTTGAAGCAACTTTGTCAGTCCCCGTTTACCATGCTCCAATTTTAATTTCAGAGTAATCTTGGAGTGTACAAGTTACACTTCTTTTGAGTGAAGCTGAACTGTAAGACTAGCTGATGCACTCCCATTGCTAATGGACATTGAGGCCAACGGACCAGATGAGCCAGTCTGAAGCAGACCACAAAAGACATCTAATGCACATCATGGTTCCCCAACTCCAACTGTTCTGCTCCTCTACATAGCTGCTCCTACTAGGATGTGCCAATTCCTTAGACACAGCCTCAGCCAGAACCAAAATGACCAATTAGCATGGGTGAAGGGACATGGGGAGCACTGTAAAAAGTCACCTCTTTTCGAGGAATGTGAGACAGGAGTAGGGGAGCACGCCTGGAAAGGTTACAGACCTTTTACAGAGGACACCATAAACATTAGCTTTGCCAGGATTTTATTGTGAAGTTGTATTTTCTGGGGCACTGTACCTGTAAGAATACATGCAGTACTATTGTTCTATAAACAATAAGAATACACAGATTGATTCTTCAGTAAATTTATTATACTTAATTTGAAAGAAGCTGAGAAGCAGTACATTCATCTCTTACTTGAGAAGAAATGAATTGTACAATTATGCTCATTTCCCTCTGTGTATCACTTGTGCCTTTCCATGCTTGTTCCTAGTGCAAGTCATGTGGCTGAGCTGACAGAGCCCAGCAAAAATTAATTCCTGCTAGCCTCCACCCATGCCCCAAACTCTGCTTGGTAACATACCATAAATCATTAGCCTTAGAATATATATATGTCACTAACCATTGTAGTAACAAGATCTGACTATAAGGGTGATCTATAAAACAACTGCATGTTTATGATGCTAGTGCAAAGGACTTCAACATACACACATCCGAATATTTGCATCATCTAAAGGTTCATTTTAAAGGTATTTCTGATGGAACACGTATATGTCCCAACTCTGGCAGCCTAACTGCAATGAGACCCTATGTCCTGTATCTGTGTTTCTTGTGGATGTTTTCTTAGCAGGGGAGAAGTAGAAGAAAGCTCCCATTATGACTAGCTAACTTGTCAGTTATCTTTTTTGTTAGTCTGGGTCAAGTTACTGGAACATTTGGAATCAGTGAGCAAAAAAAGTTTAAAATCTGAACTGTAGTATTTGACTTCTTTTTTTCTCCTTGCCTTGTCCCAAGGCACTTCCCCCTCTACTAAGGGGGGAAGGGGTGGCAAGGAGCGCAACAGAGGTGAGATGAGAGGAAAAGACCTATAAAGGGATCCTGGGAAGTGGAATATGAAATGTCATCATTTAATGGCTTTACTCAGTTTGTTCCCTTGAGAAAAAATCTGCAGAATTTGGATTGCAAAGTACACACCAGGTAATCTTTACGCCACAAAAAGAATAAATAATCTTTGAACAGAAGTAGAAGAGATGCAGGTTTGTGTGTTAAATGTTTGAAAGGAATGGAAGCTGCCTGAGGACCCATCTCAGCAGCTTTGCTTTGAACATATACTAGATGCAATAAAACTGGATCATATTTCAGTTACCATAGTAATGGAGCAAAGAATCGTTGTCTCTTCTATTCTTAATCTGCAAGTGATGCTTTGCACCCACACAGGGTAGCATCTCTTTTGAAGTACAAGATCAGAATTCAGAAAGCCACCAACAGTTGCATCAGACAGAAATTATTTTAACCCTGCAAGTTTCTTGAAACTTTTGATAAACAGTTTAAAACCTCTTTTATAAAAAATTAAACTAATTATACCATGTATTCAACCTGCCCTTCAGCAAAGCCACAAGCATTTTACTGAACACCATTTTCGTAGTTCAAAAAACTACTTATTGCAAGAAATTAAAAACTGTTATTTGTTTCTTTAAACAAGTAACTGCCACTGATGGGTCCAGAGGCATGTAAAATTTCTTTTTTATGCCTCTCTATTTTTGGCTTGCAGGGAAGAAGTGATCTTTTTTGACTGTCTCCAAGTTTTGTCCAGAGGCTGGGCTGTGCTTCTCTAGCTCAAGCCACTTCATAGATGATGGCAACAGTTCTGAATTAGACAAGTTCTCTGCCTGCATATATACATATAAAAAAGAAAAGTTTTGGAATTTTTTCTCCTTTGCACGGTTATGCATCCCTCTCTGCCCTTCATGACAGGTCCTCTCAAAAAAAGAAAAAGAAAAGACATGCAGAGTAGCATCAAGGTCTCAAATACATCAGAAAATATTTGAGTGATGTCACTTAGATCCTAGCAGGCTGATAATTATTTTTCTGGAAGCTACTAAAGTAGGAGTCGCAAGTGAAGTCAAACAGAGTATCATACAAAACTATCCCAAAGTCAAGTACCAACCTACATATGCTGGGGATCAAAGGCAAAGAAATCTGTTTAGCTGGCAGAAAGGCATGTTCTGCTAAATCTACACCACATTTTTTGAGATAGGTGCTAGATACATATCCCATATCCAAGTCTGAGTGAAATATAAGTGACACACAGCACTTCAAAGGACCCTGCAACACAAAAGCCTGCGTGGATTTGACCTGCAGAAGGCTCCATCTCAGCCCTGGTCAGCCCTCAAATAGAAGTGGTATTACAGGTGCAGATGAGGAACGTGCTTTTCTAAGCATAAAGCGATACATGGTGGAAACTGAAGAAATTCAGAGGGGATGGTAAGTTATTGCCATGTTGTGAACATGTAGAATTTCTGAAAACAATGCTTCTTTATTAAAATTCCCCGCATATGGCACTTTTCTCCTACCACCTACCATTTAATTTATCTCCACTTTACACATGAGAAAAACTGCCAACTCTTTTTCCCCACACAACAATGGTCTTTACCCAGCTGTATGTTGTCTTGGGTTTTTATATCTTAGGATCTCAGTCAAGTAAACTGTAAGAAACCAGGCAAAAGAATACCCGCTGCCCTCAATGCAAGCCTACTACAGGGAACAAACAGAGCACGTCTACACTAGCAACAAATTAGTGGCAGGGGCAGATGGCAGGGGCAGACTGGAACTTTGCAGCTCACATTGAGTAACAAATTTTGGTATTTAAGTCGCAAGTAGTAAATCTTTGTTTTGATCATTCTTCTCTAAAACTAACACAGATACAGTTGCTTTTCTATCGAGGAGAACATTTTATTATTATTTATTAATATCATCAAGCTACAAAAAGGCAAGGTTAACACTTTCGTACTGCTAACTTTGTAACACTTACCAAAACACGTGTCATTTTTCATGACTGTGCTTCCATATATACAGTTTTGTCTTATTTTATATGCAGTAAAAATATATTGCATATAATATATTTATGTATTACATAGCAATATATATTAATATAACATATATTGCATTTCAAGGCATTTTTCTATCACTTCATATTTATCTGTGTTCCAAAAAATGCAGGTCACAGTAAACTAAATTAGAAAGGAAAGAACATGCTGATCTGATCTATCTAGTCTAATCTTGTGCAACATGTTTCGAACCAGATCCAAATCAATATGAAGTGACCCATATATAACATGGCAACTGATGCACCTTCCTTTTTTTGACACCGTTCTTTTTGTCTTTCATTCTAACTATCTGCAGAAGAGGAACTTTGGTTCAAATTTGTCATAATTTCTCCTTATTCTGCAAGACTATCTCTGTTATTTTTCATGAGATGTTATTTTGGCTTCTCTGTTATTTCAGTACAAAATTTGTAAGCTTGCCACAAAGACTCACATGCAGAAAATCTAAGGAGTGACATTTATTGAGGCATAATCCCTGCGCTTTATAGTCTCCCTTTCTGAATAAAGTTATGAGAAACATCTTTTGTATTTTAACTTCAAAACAGCCTTGATACATAATCAGGGAAAAACAGAACAAACCACCATGCTTTGGCACCTCATCTGATGCAGAGTAAAAGCATCAACTTCCCAAGATTAGTTTTCAGTCTTGTATCAATCTCCTTTCTAACTTCAGACTATTTAAAAAAAAAATTCTTCAGGAGTGCAGATTGTGTAAATCAAGGTATTAATAATATTCCACAATAGAGTGGGCTATTGCAGCAGCATTTGAGGCTTCAGTGGGCCTCATTCACCTGCCAGGACTGCCTTCATCGAGTCAGCAATGCTTACTGCTGGCTTGCAGGCTCAGTAACCTAGCTAAGACAAAAAATAGTTTTTCCCTTTTCTTAAATGATTACTGTCATAAAACAGGCTTATCTCTCTTGGCAAGAAGATAACTAAAGAACATTTAATTCCTCCCTGAAGCCTGGTTCAAGACTTAATAAATTTACTTGCTAACTCCCTACTGGGAAACTCTCCCTGGTGAACAGGGAAGTGAATGATCCATCTGGACGCTATAAAGAGTTGCTTTGCAGAATGAGTTTCTGTGGTCAGAGACTGACCACTTACATTTATTACCTCCAAAAATTTTGCTCTTTTCAAAGCAGAAAGATGACTGTGAATTCACGAACACTAGAAAGTTACACAGCTTTTAAACTTGTCTCCACAACACGAGGGTCAGTTTTTCAGACTGCTCAGTCACTGCTATCTCAGTCATTAAAATGTCATCAAATACAATAAGAAGCAATTCATTCTCTACAATAGCTCTTTGCAAGCTTGACTTTTAAATAACAGCAGGATAATTTGAACATAATGAACTATAATAACTTTTAACCACATCATCTAATCCTTTGCCACACTAAGATATAGAGTTAATACATCATTCCATACTAAAACAATCCAAATCCCAGACTCTCCTAAAATAAAATAAATCCCAGTAGAGCCACCATAACTGCTGTTCTTATGGTAGACAGGACAAATGCAAACGAGGACTATGTTCCTGGTTCTCCTCTGTACCTGCCTAGTGCATTTTATTTCATGATTAGGAGCTAGTCTGTTCATACATCCAACACTGTACGGATGCACTATCAAGGCAGTGATAGGTAAGTATGTGATTTGCTAATATATATATATATATTTTTTTTTTTTTACATAGGAACTATCAGATTTATATGGAGGCTCACAGCTATTGTGTTTGACCTTCTTTCACAGCAACCCTTTTTTGGAGAACTTCTGTTACCATTCATTCTAGTGTTAATTTCAGGCTAACCCAATGCAAAAAGCAAGCTCTTTTAATCTGCTAATTGACTCTCTGGGATTTTCGTCACCAGTCAAGATAGGTGTTTCATAACTTTTCCCTGAGGACAAAGTGATCTATTAAACTTTTCAATGATAAAACTCTCTGTTGAAATAGAGCTGTTTGCTAGCTTTGTATTCAAGAACTCAGCTGAAACTTCAAAAGCAGTGCAGGCCAAAGAAAACTAAGATAGAAATCTAAGGAAAGGATTTAATCAAAGACAAGACAGTCAACCATTTCAAGATAGGGGATTTGGATGGTTACAGGAGAAACTGAAATAGAGAAAACACCCTTCATTTTATTTTCCTTCTTTGATGTCTCCTACTTTTTGTATCTGCTCTGAAAAGAGCACCAGCAGCAAAGGAGTCCCTATGCTGTGCCACCCAGCTGATCCTCCACACGCTAACAAACAGGAAGAGCTAGGTACTTGCTCAGAATAGGAAGTATCAGATCACCCTGTAGAGGTGGCTTTCTGTCCTCCCACATACATGCTGTTCGGCTCCCAAAATAGTTGGATATGCACAGGATGGGTGTCTATCTCTCAAGACAAGCTGTGGTCTGACTGACGTGTCTGGGTACCCAATATTGACCCATCAAAGTTACCTAAAAAGGTCTTCAAGAGCGTCTTTCATCAAACCCTACATAAATGGGCTGCAGGGGCAAGGGTGTCCCTTGTATTTGTTTTTGTGCATTGTATGTTTAAGATGCATTTCTCCATGCTTTCCTCCCTAATTAGGAACCTAGAGATTAATGTTAAAAACAACAAAAAGCATGTACACATATAAAGCTGGAATGCTAATACACTCCCATCTCTAACAACTGGATCATTATGTAGCAAACTAGTACTGTGAAACCAATGGCTAGATGTATAGGTTCATCATATGGCCAGTATGATATTTTTGAAGAAGAAAAGGCTGCACACCTCCTAAACATTTCCCTGAATATTGCGGTACTCTCCATTTTTTTCAGCTTTTTAAACCTATGAGCTTACATGGCCAATTCCAACATTTATACAATCTGCAAGTACTATATGGCAGTTGATGAAATTAAAGAGACACCATCCACAGTAATTCCAGGCAGGCACTAGCATATGTTTAAAGTTTTAACATTTAATTTTTGAACCATAAAGTGACACTGACTACACTGAACTGCAGGAGAACACATACTCTCTGAAGAAGCAAGGATGAACAACTAGACCTTTAAGTTTCAAATGCCTTATGTCAAGAGGTCTAAAAAACAGAAGAAACAGAGAAGCACAACTAAGATAATATGCAAGATAAATTAAAATGCTAGCCACTGCCTCCAAACCACCATATTTCAGCAACAGATTTATTCTAAATCAGTAACATGTGGTATCTAAGCCCAGCGTAATGATGTTCTGACCAGCACTGCTATCTTCATCAACTGCTAAACACCAAAGCTGCTACCATTACTAACACATTTTTCTCAGTCCCTTGCATGGGCACTTTCTAGCAGATTGCTTAAGAGAGTCTTGATTGCTTACGGATCTTACAAACTACGTCTTCATCAAAACAGAAGCAGGAGGAAACCAGCACAGGTTTTCATGCCAGCTCTTAAGCAACAGAGATAAGTAGCAGGCCTCAAGGACACTCAGATTTCATCAAGTTTTCCAAAAATCCAGGATGCTACCTGACTTCTCTAGCTAAAGGAGAGTCAGGAAATTGAGACAAAGGATTGAAAAGAGGTTAAGTTTTTAAAATAATGTAAGCTGTTATAATTAGCATCTGATAAATTATCACATGGACACTGGATTTAGCTTTTAGGCAAAATCACTGGGCATTTACTGACTGACTCAAATGGCAAAAAAAGAATGAGCAAATCTGATCGCTTTCTGAACTCCCGAGCAAAGGAACTAGCAGTTCCGTTCATATTTAGAAAAAGACAAAAGTAAAGGGAAAATAAAAGAATCTAAAATGGCAGAGAATCTGACTTTATCAAGTCTTCCAGACTGATTAAGTACAACTTCACACCAAATTAATCTATTTTGTAAATGAATACCTCAAACTGGATTGCCTATTGTTATCTCAAACAGCTCCTTTGCTTTTAGCAAATTCAGCACCTTCTTGAATCTTTTGAAGTGTATGCTTTTTGATCTGTTTACACAATATTCCATTATATTATGATGGTGTTAGTCATCACATAACAAAACTGGCAATTGTAGCCTATGTTTTCTAAATAAACAGGAAAATTTGCCAGATGAGGTCAAATGACTCTGAAAGACAATAGGTCTTTTAAGAAATGTGTTTAGCTCACATATTAAAGAGAACTTGTTCCATTCCAGATGCTTAAACCAACTTTAAGTCACATAGTAAGTCAGAATCCATTCCTTGGTATAGCTAGTATTTCAAAAGACATACTAGCACAATTTTAAGATGACATTTGCAACTTGTAACTTGGCTGCCACATTATACCACAAACTTCTCTTTCCAATAAGTTTATTTTCATTACTTTTGGTGATTAATGCCTCTTTAACATAATTTAAAAAACAAAACAGTCATCTAAGATAATAATACTGTTTTCTACTATAGCAACCATACTTCTTTGATGTCTTTAGACAGACTATGCTGTCTGATTGTAGACTAACAGGTAATTCATCAATGATAAGGACAGCAAGGCGTGATGAACGGAACAAGTCTGTGATACTGGCTTTTGGTATCTCAGCAAAAATCAGAACTTAGCATTTAACATATAGTCTTTTCTTACAGTTGCCAAGCTGTGTAACTTCCAACGTGTTAGCTGTTGCTTGGAACAAGTACTTATTACCAGCCCCCACAGCTGGAAGCAAAGTTTATCACTGCACCTTTTGGAGTGAATCCAGAGCTGTGATACAGGTAAGGGACAAAAACTCTGCTGCACATGGTATAGAAGCAGAGACTGAAAGAGTGGGTTTATTCACCCTTAAGAAGAGACATCTGCTTGTAGTCTTAATGGTCTTCCACTACCTAACAGGAGGGTACAGAAGACAGACAGACTTGGACATGCATCAATATACCGTGACAGTATAAGAAGCCACAACCTGAAGTTGCAACATAGAAAATACTTATTAAATAAATAAATAAAATTGTTATGTAGGTGGTCAAACACTGGACCAAGAACCCAATGAATCTGAATGTCCACCCTTGGAGATCCCCAGAACACAACTGGACATGGCCCTGCGAGAGTTAGTCTAGTTGGTTCTACTTTAAGTAGGTGCATTGCACTAGATGGCATCCAAAGGTCTCTTGTCACCTAGATTATTTTCCAAGTCTCTAACTTCAGCTGAAGAGGAAGAATGTAGAGTGGGCTGGAATTGACTTTGCTGTAACACAGATGCAGTATATTCTCCCCAGTGATCAAAAGCATAAATGTTAAAAGATACAGATTAAACAAATGATGTAAGGATACACCACAATACAAACTTTCTGGAAATTTCTAATAGCTTCTGAAAAAAAGCAAATCCCAAAGTCCTGGTAACAACACACTGAGAACTGCATCATGTTGAGCTCTCCTTTCACTCGCTGACCTTTTCCAACAAGAACACAGGAAATACTTGAAAGGTCATCTGGCATAACGACAGCTGTAGTTCTCTAGAGGACGTGTGTCAGGATTACAACATGTAGCCCCTCCTGCTCAGCCAAATTGTCACCACCACCCCCCGCCCCCAGCTGCAACACAAACAAAAGCTTTGGGTGTCCCTAAGTACACTGCATATTGAAATTATTTTGTTAAGAAATTTTATTTCATGCTCACAAATCCTGTAGTAAGACTTCCTAGAGCTAGCTGGCTAATATAAACAGGTTTGTTATGTCCTGTGTATGCAGGCGTCTGCACACATTTGCACCTATATGGAAGCACACATGTTGCATAAGATACATTACATGCAAGCTGTCTGTACTCCTATGTACACCCTGTACAATCTTCTAAATCAGAATGATATGCACATATCAAACTCCATTACAGAAAAGCACAAGAACAAAAAATAAACTGAAATATTACCTCCAAACAGGTAATAGCCACTTGCCAGATACAGGATCTTCAGTCACACTCCACCATACAAAACCAATCACTTAGTAAGTCTAACACTTTCTCTGGACCAGCTAGTTACAACATCTACTGCTCTGAAGATAATAGCTCTAAATGCATTGTCATATGTGCTTGCAAGCAGCAGTTTGGTACTGCATACTGTGATTCACCTTCGACTATGACAACAAATCAGGGCACGTGGTATTTTCAGAAAACCTCCGCACGCAATTCATAGTAATTCCCTTAGTGGGAGACGATGGATCTTCAGGAGTCACGGCACTGATTTTTTAGCAGTAGGATTCATGGGTGGAAGCTCTAGTACTTGTGCCACAAGCAAAAACAAAGCCACAATATTTAATAATAATATCCCAAGAGTCAACAAACACAGACATAGTGAATTAATCAACTTTTAAATACCTCTGTGAATGTCATCTTAGAAGCTTGATTAGTTTGCCCAAATAGCAGCAGCTTCTTGTTTGTTTATATACATATGCAATGAAATACCTAAATATTCACCTGGTTTTCTAGTGGTGTACTGTACTACTTACTTCTCAGTGAAGTTTTATCAGAATGAACTTGCTCTAAATGAAGTACAAATCCTTTTTTAAGGGAAGTAATCCCATTACAGTTTTGTGTGTGTCAGGTCCATGAGACACACACCTGACTGGTGACCTTTCTGGCATTTCCTCACTAAGTTATGTGTCACCTGTGTGAACTCATTATTTCTGGGTTCTCCTTGCCGCTCCAAAGGCATCCTGACCAGTTACCTCATCAGCATATGAGCGCTGTCACATGGCCTCGGGTACCCCATTTTGCAGCGGGGAGAAGCATTCATAAACATGGAATCACAAATTTTCTTCAAGTGGCCATCCCACTTCTTCCTCCTGTGAGGAATTCTGCAAAGCTCCCAAATTTGACTGTCAGCATTGGAAATCTGTTCATCCAGTTTACTTTAGGTAAGTCACTGGAACAAGTGCATCCCAAAATACGTTATGATGTAGTCTGTCTTTGCTTGGTCTTGCAACATCAAAGCAAAAAGGAGTTACAACCTACGTAAGGGAAGCAGGAACAGCCTCCCATATGCTTCCCATACTATGAAAAATAGTCACGCATTTGAAAGGTGATCCCACTAGTGGACGTGGAAATGATGGCATTATACACAAAATAAAGACAATACAACAAGCATCCAAGACAATTTAGCAACGGATGGCCCAGTAGATATTTTAGGGATGCTCAGATGCTGAGCCCACATGTAGCATAGCTAGAAGCATCTTTGGAAGAGTACCAGCAACTCTTAAGAAATGTTCAAATCAACAGCTGTGCTCAGACTTAAAATAGCTTTCTGCCCAGCTTTTGACATATTCAGAATAGTATCTGACACAGAGCAGCAACACAAAAGCCTGTGCCCAAAGTGTGGCAAATACCCCCAAAAGATGGAAGGGAAGTTGTTCAGGAGCTAATTAACAAGTCCCAACAGAAGCATGGGGGCAAGGAAGAGCAACATGGTGTGCCATTGCAAATCTGTAGGCTCGAAAAGACAGACGATGAAGAAAAAAGGCCATTGTGAGGGAAAACTTCTAGCCAAGCACTGTATTCCTACCTAGTTCAGTTCAACAAGGAACATAAAAAGGAAGTCCTTTTCAAGGAGTGTTGTGCTTTCCCCGGCAAAACAAAGGAATCCTTGTTGCCTTGTCCAACCTCCCATCAAAAGGAAAACACCAGTTCCAAGCATGTACAGGCACTTTTGCATAGTCTAGCTGAGGCATGCCACAGGTCTTGAGTGTAAACAATCATTAACTATTTAAATTTCATCAAGTCAGAAAGTGCCCCATATTCCTAATTTATTTGTCAAATTCTACTCTTCTAAATACAGCCTCATTGAAAAGAAGTATTCAGGAGCAGTAGCAATAGCTCCTTACTCTTCCACTAGCTGCACTAAGACGACACACAAATTTTGTTGAGTACAAAGTCTCAGGTACATTCATTATTCAGAATTTACTGCCAGACTCATGAGTAGGATCAACAACACACCACACAATCATTTTTAAAGGCAGTGTTGGCTGCTCATAATGTTCAGAAAAATCTTTCTACTTACTAATTCATTTCTGTGGCAAGCCTATCCCTCCTTGTCTTGCGGGTCTTCTGCACTAAGTTAACCTATGATAAATATATTACTGTGAGAGCAGAATTTCTATTATTGTATTATTGTGTCTCCTACTTGCATACTTTTTGACACCATTCTTTTAGTCTAGTACTGGCAATTCTGAAGTTGGATCCACTGTAAAAATTCAGGAAATACAGTGGCTTTCTTAGTGTGTCAGATCTACTGGTCTTGCCAGAATAAGCCCATATTAAGGAACTTCTTAAGATAGGAAGAATAGGAAAGCATGGTTCTTTAACAGTCAGCAAAATAGGGGAAGCTCTGGCATTGCAACACTGAGCACCATGGAGATCTCTCAGACTCCTCCAGGTTCATGCATTATTGGCAACTTCAGGGCAACTGCTTCCCAGTTCCACAAGTGTAGTCAGCTTCTATCAAAAACAAGATACAGCCAACATCAGCTGTTGGCTACAGATTTACAGTCACTGGCAGTTAAAAAAAAAAAGTCAGAAAAAAGAGAAGAAAAAGCAATAAACATACAGAACAAACCCAGGTTTTCTAAAGACCTGAGGCTGGGAATTTCTAAACTGGGTGCGTAACAATAAGTGTAGATTATTTATAGTAAATATTTTTCCTTTTACTCTTCAGCAAATGGAACCATATGATACCTAAAAAAAAGACAGGTACACAACTCCATCTTCCCAACAACTAGAGCTATGAACACAGAATTGAATAGTAATTGTTGGTAGGAAAATATCTATTGTTCCTAAATTAAAGAAAAAAACCAACAACTAAGCTAAAACACTACCACCACCACTCTATGTTTCATAGCCTGAGTGTCAGGTACCCTTTACCAATACACAGGTCTCCAGTGGACTCTGGCAACTATGCCAATAAAACAAGTTGGTTTTGAACAGCTGGCTCACCAGCATGACAACTGCCAAATTCCAATCGTATCAGATTATTTTAAGAGTTCCCTATGCCACAGTATCATCAGGCTACACCACCCAGAAACATGCTTCCATGATCAAGGCAGAGAATTTGCAAGAAGTTCATTTTCTTCCCAGATTTCCTGCATGTTTCTATGCCTCAACCTCGCTTCGCCATTTCACCGAGTTTCCCTGAAGTTCTCTGAAGATCCATGGACACAGGCATTTGAGTAGCCATCTACAACTGCTGTCCTGAACAGACATTGCCACTTACGTGCTTCTCAATAGCTTCAAAAGTTTTACACTAAGGAGAGCTGCATACTACATCAAAATAATTTAGGACAAGAAGAGATGCATCAACATGAAGGGTCTTACTTTTAATAGGCAGAATCTGAGTTGTCTACCATGGAATGGGTAAAACACCAGTTGTCACTTTACAGTTACCCTACCGAGAGCTTCTTGGAGCCTCTTTAACCTTTCACTTCAGATGTCTGGAAATAGCACATTAGAAATATTTTCGAAAATCAGAAGGCTGTGGTTGTCCTGGTGTTTGCTGCACATCGCTTTCTTCACTGCCTGCTGGAATGAACACACGCGGCAGGCACGGACAGCCAGAGAAATTTCATCCTTTCAGGTGACTGGCATTTACAGCCCACCGCGTACTCACTTCTCAGGAGCCCCCCTGCCTCTGCTCCTTGCTCTTCTCTATTACAGAAACTTTAACCTCTGCCCTGGTCCCCTAAAGGTATCGGTCAACTTTGACATTTGACAGCCATCCAGGCAGGAGTTTTACCCAAATGCTGCTGATTTTTCTTACTGGAAGGAACAACTGATTTACAGGTTACCTCGATAAAGGATCCCAAAGGCTGCATAGCTAGAAGACAACGAGTAGTATTAAGAAATCCTGCCACTTTAAGCTTCTGGCTATTCCCTCACCTTTGTTTGTCCTAAATCATCTGTAGCAGCTATGTTGAAGTCCCTCCTGAAAAAAGGGAATTGCTATAGCTCTTCAGAAGCTTACTTAACAAGCTTGTCTTCATAAAAAACAATGTATACTTGGTTTACGTTCCAGCTGCTTTTATGCAAAGCCAAACATTACAGCTTCAGCAGTAACCCTACTTCTCTCTATAACATAATTCTAGACAATGTTAAACGTAATTCCTTAGGCTTTAAAGTGTTAATTTTAACATATTATAGTGAAAATGCAAATACATTTTAAGTACACTTTATGAATATAATATTCTTTAAAACTCAAGGGCAAACATAAAATTTCTCCACTAAGAATAGCACAAAGGGGTTTTGTTTTCCAGCTGCAAAGCTAAAAAACTCAGAAAATGGAAAGACGGATGCATTATCAAGATACTCAACATTCCCTCTTTGGGATCACTAAGGCAAAAATTGAGAAGCCCAAACCTTTCTGCCCTTCCCAATTGTTTCCCTGCACACTTCATTTTCAGACCACTCTTCTGTGTTATGAGATTGTGTAGTTACAGTTCATTTTTGTTTAAGAAACTAAAACAAGTAAACTTGCATAAAACACAATCTAAAACTTAGGTGTGGCCATTTAACTGGGGAACAGTAACAATATGAACCATGCCACAGTAAGTGCCCCCTGCAGCATTTCTAGTCTTATGCATTGCAAACATAAGTGTCTGCTATGTTTGGTCATAAAAAATAAATTGTCAGTGATATTCACCCCTGCAATGCCTGCAGAGCCAACACTGCTAAGAGCCTAAGCTGAATTCTGTTCCTTCCTGGGCATGACCAAATTATTTACTAAATTCCAGTGAGCTGAAGCAAAGGGATTACTTGCAGAAAACTTACTGTACCAGTGTGGGAAAAAGATTCAGCTTGACTCTCTGAACCCAGAGTGAATTTGTAGACCTGGCAACTGGAAGTTTTACTTATTTTCAAAAGTGGTTCCTTTTAAGAGTCCATCACTTGATGTACATTTTATTGACCAACAAACAACTATATGGTAAAACAGGTTTTCGAGTTGTATTTCAGAGCATGCTTCTAAGGGAAAGTTTTGTCTTTTTAGACAAAAAAAATACAAGGACATAAAAAACAAATAAAATCCTCTCATTCCCTTTATAATTTTTCCTTCCTTTTCACTGAGTAATAATGTGAGCCGATCTGGAACACCAAATTACATAAGTTATTATGTAATGTAAGGTACTGTAGAGTACCTGATCACTTTTTCCTATTACATAAAGTAGAGATAGATCACACTGATGTAAGCTCTTCTGTTCACTCTGACTAAACAGAAATCAGTATTTACACTGTGTCAAGTTCAGAGAGAATGAGCAAGAGACAAAGATATTGCAGAATGTCATTTTGGTGACATGAAGCATGCTACCAGCAGCATACAAGGAGACTAATTTTACTGTCTTCAAAGGATGATCTAGATGCCCTCACATTTGTAAAATACTATGGCAGATGTTACAAAGCAGTTATTTCACACAAGTATGGCGCACTTCAGAAACTCCTCTTGTATTATAATCTCTTTAGATATGGAAAAAGCTTTTTACAACGAACATCAAGTAAGTCTAAAAAAATAATATATATGTAGTCTATAATTAACATCATCCGTTTTAAAATCTAGCTAGAATAAATTTTTGCCTTAACATTTAAGCTGTGCTGCCTTCAAAAAAATCATGATGCTTATACACATGCCCCATAAAAACCTACTACTAAACATCCATGAGTTTTTTAGTTTTTATTGTTTGGTAGTGCCTCTCCTCAGAGGATCTCAGCACAGTTAGCAGGATCCCAGGCAAGCACTCAGAAAAATACCCTGGCAGTTGTGTTTTGCTGTAATTCAGCAGATTATTCCCTACATACACACAAAAAAAAAAAATCAAACCAAAACACCAACATCAAACCCATCATCCAAAACATACTTCACAAATCAGAGAAACCAGGAACCACAGGTTGTATGCCTTTGCTATGTAGAAAAACACCAAGTGTTGCAGCCTGCAGAAAACCCCATAACCTTCAGTTCTTTAACCACTGAATCAGCGAACACACATCTACCTTCACACATCAGTCAGTTTCTTGCCAGATTTTAATCTAGGTATATATGTATTAAAATGTGTAAATTTCCTCTTGATCATCTTCTCTGTGTAGGAACATTACTCTCCTTTTATAATGGAAATGTTGGCATTTTATTCCTGAATTAAAAAAAGCAGCTGAATCTCACTGACCTGAGATATATGCATATGTTTTATTTCTTTAGGGGTAGGGCCATACAAAGAGTCCTTGATTACATCCTTTCTGGTCTTCCAGCAGTCAGTTTAATCCATGCTTTCACCATGGCCACTTTAATCACCTCTTCTCCCTCATACTCACTACTGGTAGCAGCCTAGCATTGGTTGCATAGTGGTTTACAGATTTGCACTGTCTTATGGTTAGCTTACAGAAAATATAATATCCACATAGCATAATGGACTTAGAAATCTGTGACAGGTTTTAAAATAGTTTTCAAAAACAATAATTAAGTAGCCCCAGTTCTCTCTCACATGTAAGTCCTGTTTCTTTATTCTCTGAAGTACACACATTGCAGTTATTTTCTTTCCTCCAAATCTTCCTTTCTTTGCATTACAAATTGAAGAGGCATTTCATTTTCAAAGCTTAATTCTGATGTTAAAGAAAGAAGATATGCGTCTGATATTTTTCCATGGAGAATAAAAGGCCCTGTAGGCTCTTTTGCCTGCTATTCTGCAGATTAGCACGCCTATTCTTGTGTTGGCATTTCTTCTTCTCTTTACAAGTTCAGCAATGCCAAGCTGCTACCACAAACACAAGCAATCCAGTATGATACATACATGCACACACACATACATGTGTGTGCGTTTGCATACCCTAGCAGATTTGTTTGGAATATGTGCCTAGCAGGCTTTATTGCCCCGTTTTAACAGTAATCTACTATTTAACCATCATCCTAGAGCCTAGGAATTAACTGCTTGTTAAGTAACTGAAGTATGGCAAGCTGTATTTAAACTAATATTTGTTCCAAACAGAGTTAAATAACATGTTGTCCTACATTAATTTTACTCAAGTCTTTCAAGAAATCTACCTGAAGTAGATTTGGCTTGGAAGCCCCCTACATTTAGAGGAACTTGGTAAGTCATAAAAGTAATTTCCTTTTATAAATAATACACTCCCTTGACACATAACTTTAGTTCCCAGTTGAACATAGCCAAGTGTGCTTTCTTTAGATAATTTAATTCCTGATAGCATCAGTTTTTCAGTTCACAAGACTGATAAAGCACCCCAAAAGACAAGTTTTATGCAAATATACATAATGAGGTAAAGATTAATAACTGCAGTTTATGCAACTGTCTTTTTGAAAACCCTGATGTGACATCACGTCTAAAATTCTATCATTCTGGTGTAATCCACAATTAACATCTATTCATCAGTCCTGTTAAGTCTTTTCCTCCCATTTTATTTGAGTCCAATTCATTCTTCTCTACCCACCATATCATTCTATATGCCCCAAACAATTTTTCTGTCCTTTCCTCATTTAAGGTCAGAGGCTCTGAAGCCACCGATGGACTACCATACAGCTCCCCAGGTAACCTGCCCGACAACTTCCAGCTGTTAAACAAGGATAGCAATGCTGACCTCTCAAATGAGTCATGCCTGAGCTGCAAGAAAACTGAACTCAAAATCAGTGGCATAACTTGGGGGCTTCAGTGGAGGCAAGACTTTAACCTGTGCTTAAAGCAGTCTGAGGCCAGAGTAAGAGATTGCCACAAATTTCCAGAGTGTCCAGCTGTCACCACAGTCACTGCCCATCAGAAATGTTTTTGGTTTTTAAGTAAGTAGAAGAATTTAAAGGGTCACAATTTCTTTTAACAAAGTGAAACTACAAAGCTCTGTGCTGCACCACATCCCCCCTGAGAGATGAACATAAAACAGAGGGAAGGCAGCCTCCGATAAGCAACAGTATTTTCCGCTGTGCACCATGATGAGATGAGCTCTGCACCTCTGCTCCAGAGGTGGAGAGCTCAGCTGGCCAATACCACAATGCTAGAGCAGTAGAGCATGAAGTGCCATGCTATGCCAGCAAAGAAGTGCTGGTCTGGGCAAACTTAGAAGAAAAATGACAGTTTGGTCCCAATTTATTTCCCCAATCTGTGGAGATAAGGCAGCCACATACCAACTTGAAACCATCTTGTGCAGGTTAGAAACACATAAACAGTAATGCAGGCCTGCCAAAGATAAGGCAAAATTAAAATACTCTGGTTTGAGAGCATCCCAGTACCAAAACATACAAACTATGCACTAGGTAGTCCTTTATGATAAACCATCAAGCAGAAGACAAAGGGTAGTTACGTTCACACTGAAAAACAGTCATACCACAGCATGAGAAACAATTATGAAGACCGTGTGCCTGCTAAAAACAGCATATTATAAACCCACACTATTTTCTGAGACTGAATGAGCTGAATTTACAATTGCAAGAAGAGAAACAATGTAACTTAAAACTATTTTTAAAAATTCCATGCAAGCCTCTCCCTTTTGATGTCAGGTCACTCTCAGAGCATGACATGTCAACAAATCACTCAGTGTCACACATTTATTTGAGGGAGAAAACAAAGAGAGATGGTATCTTTCCTCAGCTACAGTAAACTATAGCTCTCGAAGGTATACCCAAGTAGCTAAAAAACCCTCTAAAATTGTTTGAAAAACAAAAATAAGCCTGACGGGTTCAGAGAGGCATTACTTCTCTGAATCTGCATCAGAGTGCGGTTCACAGCTTCAGTTTTTCTGCCCAACCTCCACTCCTCTATTCTCCTCACTCCGTAGCAGGGTATTAAACCAGAATTACAGAAGTCAGCATTTTAGAGTGATCAGCTAAGCCACTCTGAAGAGGGAAGTGAGAAAATCATTGCAAGTGATTATATATTAAAGTCTATGGCTTAATGTGTACCTTTTAACTTCAGGATCTCTGAGAACACATGAAGAATAGCTATAATATAATTCAACAGGAACTTTGATATCATGCATGTCTTACGCATAAGTAAGAGTCATGGCAGGAACTGCAAAACCAAAGGTTTGAGGAACAGCCTGAAAAAGGAAAAACTTTCATCACTGTGAAATGTTAATGTTGGGAATTAAAGACGTAAGTGCAGGCAGAGATCTTTAAAGTAGCTATTTAAAAATGCACATTCTGAGTTGCATATTGGTCTTAAGAATTACCTCCAACAGAGTATCTCGGATCCATTACAGAAAAGTTACAATAAAAATACAGTAAGAGAGCAGCAGAGGAAGCTTCTGCTCTCAACACTCCTTTTCATATGAAAAACAGTTAAAGGTAAAAGGCTGAACACTTAGCTTCAGGGCAACGACTGACTTCTCTATTCACTAACACAAAGCATACTTCCATACAGAGTCAGTGAAAGTGCACATCTCCCAGACTATGTCCAAGTTACCTCTCCCTTTAGCGGTTGGCAAGTAGGAATGCCCCTAAACCTACATGCTTGCCCATCTCCCCTGCTCCAACATGAAAAGCAGAACAGAGGAAAAATAGCTGAACTGCCAAGCGTTAAAATTAAGGCACACCAAAAATATCAGGGCTTCGCAGCTTCAACTTCCATTAAAAAAAAAATTACAAAAATTGCATTGGATTTGTTCATTTCAGAAATGCTTCAGCTCAGTCTCCAAGGGTGGCTGCAAAATTATCAACTTTTTGATAGTTTTTTGATACTAGGCAGTATCAACTATTTCTTGTGGCAGCTCCTTTTGTCAGTGACTCATACTGGGTTTTGCTCTTGAAGATGTCTTCTCACTAAAAAATCTGGAGATTTAAAAGAAGCAAGCGATTCAAGGGCTCTAACACTGGTGTCCAGATCAAAGAGTACAATCTACTTCCTCCCCATGTTTAAGCAGAAAGCCTGAGCTCTGTAGAGCCTTTAGATATTAAAAGCGTATTACGTCCTTCTTCAAATATGTTGATAATGGCAAGACACATTCTCATCAACAGAAAGCCAGCATAATTCTTGTTTTCACCCCCCCCCAAGAGCTGTTTTCCATCCCATCAACTAGAATTATATTAAATAAATAGCATCAATACAGCTAACTAAGAGCTCCTAAAAATTTCACAGCCATAATGAAGGATCACAACATATTCAGTTAATTTTCATTGAGGTATGTATACCTAAACACAAAATATTGCCTTTCTTGTTTTCTTTGTAAACATTTTAATACTTGAACATCGTAACAGGTATTTTAAGATGTGTGGAGGCTAATTTAAAGGTAAAAGAAAAATCTTAAAGCAGCTCTATCAGGCTGAAAGCAGCACAAACAGAGCAGGTTTGAGAAATAAAAGCCAAGCATTTTGGTGTTTATTTAACTCTGCCCCCTTTCATAAGGTGTTCCCTCAGGCTACTTCTACAACAGCACTGAAAAGGCAAAAGAAGGAATTTGAAACATCTGAACTGGCAGCTCAACACGTAGCTCAGTATGACAACTCTGAAATCTGAGGGCTGTCCAGAGTTGTCACCTTTCACATTTGAATTCCCCAGCTAATGAAGGATCACAACATATTCAGTTAATTTTCATTGAGGTATGTATACCTAAACACAAAATATTGCCTTTCTTGTTTTCTTTGTAAACATTTTAATACTTGAACATCGTAACAGGTATTTTAAGATGTGTGGAGGCTAATTTAAAGGTAAAAGAAAAATCTTAAAGCAGCTCTATCAGGCTGAAAGCAGCACAAACAGAGCAGGTTTGAGAAATAAAAGCCAAGCATTTTGGTGTTTATTTAACTCTGCCCCCTTTCATAAGGTGTTCCCTCAGGCTACTTCTACAACAGCACTGAAAAGGCAAAAGAAGGAATTTGAAACATCTGAACTGGCAGCTCAACACGTAGCTCAGTATGACAACTCTGAAATCTGAGGGCTGTCCAGAGTTGTCACCTTTCACATTTGAGTCCTTCATAGGCTTACTGAATGTGGTAGGCTCATCAAATTTAATGAATAAGAGAGCCTGAGTTTAGTCATTTCAAGCCAGAAGCTGCACTTGCACAGCACTGCTGTACTGAATGGGGAGCCTGGCCCCATACTTCTTCAGTAGCAAACACCTGATTTACTGTGCATGCCTACTGAGGGTGATTTATTCTGCATTTGTTATGCATACTGAATGCTTCATTATCTTTATTGCGTTCAAGTTTTTGAGAGTTGCAGTGCTAAATGTATCCTTAGCTGTATCTATGACTCCTTCTCAAGAAAAAAAAAAACTAGAGCTGACAATATCCATTAGTGGTTAATTTCCTTAAATAACCAGAGTCAAGATCATTTATGTCTTCTGTAGCAATTAGCATTCAGTTCAGGTCATAAATACAGCAGGATGTGCAGGAATTTTTCTGCCTGTATTTTATGATGGGCCTCCCCACCCTAAATAGAGATCTGTCAATCCTCTTTCATACATCAAAAAAGACACAAAGGAAACTTCACTTTCTAAACCACTTTAAACATTTATGGCATAGCATGCAGCAAAACCGTAATGGCCCTTTGACAAAATACAAAATGGAAATAATCTAAACAAGAGACAAGCAATAAAACAGAAACTAATTAACTAGAGAAGGATGCTCAGAGCAAGAAGGAGGAGAGCACAGTTTATTCTTTCATAGCAGAGCAGTAATTTCACTGCAAGGTCAAAGGAAACTGAAGAGCTCAGCTGTACTGGGTGGTGGCCCAAACCAGGTGGGAGTGCACCAGACCATAACCAAAGGCTTCTCAGACCAAAAATTATCTTTGCAAGTTAAAAATGGACAGAACACACGCACAAAAAACTGGAGGAACATAACAGATTCCTGGTGTAGGCGACGAGCTCAGCCTAAGAAAGAAACCACAGACATATTCTCTGAAAACCTGCAAGATAAAAGGCGCTCTAAACTTCTGTTACCAAGCAATGCCTCTGGTAGTGCGAATTTGGCAGAGTTTACTGAAATGTAGCAGTGGATGGGACGATAGCACATAGGAAGCATGGGAAGAAAGACTCATCTTGTCACTGGGAAGTGCAAGATCAGCTTACAGAACCTATAAAGGGTATCAGTGGGAGGTGTAAGAAACCTGGTGCAATCACAGAAAGTGCTACTCTTCTCAAAATAAAAAAAGGTTTGGGTAAGATCATAGAGATTGAATTCAGGCTATTTAAACAACCAAGAAAACCTGAACATAGTTATTAAGAGATTAATATCACCTCCTTGGTATCATGAAAACAGATGTGAAAGCAACTAGTTGTCTGAAGTCTTCATTGTGGTAAAATATATTATCAATCCAAATTTGACAAGAGAAAACTAGAAGTTGATAGGAGAACATCTTCCCTTGGCTTTTGTTTGCATTCTATTGTGGTAACGACCTCAGGCTATTAAGAAGCAAGACCTAAGCCACCATCAGGAACATGCTTCCTTCAACTGTATCGCTATTTAGTTTTGTTTCTTTGCATACTCACTTTCTTCATTTATTACCCTATTTCAGGGTAGCATAGAGACCCATGTTCAAACATGCCCCTTCCATGATCTTATTATGAGTACTGCAGTCTTGGAGTACTTCACCAAGTGAAATATTTGGGAACCAAAGTAACATTAGGAGAGAGAGGAGAACACTGCTTTCCAAGCCGCCTACGTTTTATTTCACAGTAACACGGTGAATCCATTTAGCATGGACAAAAGACAAAAAGCTGTGCCGTGATACATTTCAATAAAAGATGATGGCAATACTTGAATACTGTCTTTTAATTAAGGAACCTTTTAAAGTGCACTAATATATAACTGCAACATTGTTACTGTTCTGCTCTGGGGTATGCTACTAGGGAAGCGATGGCAGTGAAATTAGGTAAGTAATGTGTTCTTACTGCCATAAAGTTTGCAAATGTTATCTAAAAAGACATGGTTCAAAACCATGAAAATGCACTGGAAAGCACCAGTATGCAAGTCTGGAAGGCATACAGAGTATTGGCAATAACCTAGAAAATGCCTTTGTGTACAGTCCAAATAATAGCCTTCTATAAAATTGACTGAAAGGACTCAGTGCATGTACATGTTTTTCATTTTAAGTGCACTATAGCTGCAAAGAAGAGATGCCGTACTGAAGATTCCTAATATAATATGCTAGAATTTTGCCGGAAGAAAGAAAGAAAGAGAGACAGTTCCTGCATCATGGATTTCAAGAGAGGAGGAAAACTCCTTAGCTTAATGGAAGCTATAAATATCACAGAAACATGCAACAAGTTTCACTTTTTTTTTTCTCCAGTGAAGAGGCTTGAAATTTATGTTACTATCCCTGACATTAAAGGTGTCCCAGATATCAGCACCTGACAAAGATAATGAGAAAAAAAAAAATCATGTTTCAGAAAATGTAAGTTTAAAAACAAAAGGAACATTTTAAGCACTGATCAGAACAAGTAGCAAATTAAGTAGCTTCCTGCTTTCAAGGTCTTTATTCTGAGAGACTGGTGGTTGTTAGTGTTGCTACAAGACCACATTAGTCCTTCCACAGAAAGAGCATGCTGAACATGTAATGGCTGAACATGAAAGTGATGGCTGGGACACTGTTAGTCAGGCCATGAAGAAGTTGAGACGCAGGAGGTAAGATGAAAGAAGGCACATGCAAGAGATGAAACTGGGCAGATGAGGCATTTCTCCTGAGAAACTGGACTAAACTGACAGATTGAACGCATGGTAGGGGACAGACAAGTAGCTTTTACGCAAGTTTGCGTGTTTCACCTATCTTTTGATAAATAGGGCAATAAGTACTAGTATTTTGGGGCTAAAAACTAGCATGTTTTTCAGCCTGTAGGTCTCCAAAACATGCAATCACACACCTGCAGAGACAGGGCAAAACTGCTTCCTTACCACTGGTCTAGTTTATGAGTTTGCTCACACTGACACTACATGCTTTGCTACATGTCAGAGAGGAAAAACATTCCTGTACTTACTCAGATAGGTATGTATCTGATTAAATACTCCACTTAACTCCAACAGTGCTTGGCAGAACAATGGCTGTACAACACAACACAGAAAAATGAGCTGAGTAACTGCAGGGGAAGGACAACTAAGCACCTATCATCAAGCATGCCAAGGAGGGCCCACAACTCTCTTTTCTGAGATGCGTCCTGAAGAATTTTGGCACTTCATAACAAGCAAGGCTCCTACAACGTTTGAAAGGCAGATTTCAGGAACTAGGTCAATGCTCAGCAATGTGCTATTTGTATCTTAAACATAAAGATGGTTTTAATTTTCTAAGCAAATGCACACCACCAGATCAGCAGAAACATACAAAAATGGGTTGTTTCCCTTTTCTCCACTTCTGAAGTACATTCTCCACCCTTTCCATGAGTCATGACCCACAGATCACTGCATGCTGTATTAACATACCATGTATTTCTTGAGCAATAACTTAACTGTATCATAAAGCTTGAGTCAAGATTTTTTTAAGGACTGAGCCTCAGGAGCCTTGTAAACAAATAGAACGTGCCATTTTCTATCTCGAAGATTTTCAGCAGTCATACCTTATTTTTAATTGAAATGTATGTTCCAAAAACTAGGCAAATAACTTTGGCGATATATGGACACAGCTAGCATTTTGAAGGACCGCACGGTATTCAAGCAACAGGAGAAGATTGCAGCTTCCCATGCTGGTATCTCAGAGTTCATCTCCCACAACTCCACTTGACTAAGAGTGAGATAAAGTTGCATTCACTTGTTAGAAATGCTGATGGTCACACTTGAATATTTGCGTTGCCACCCAAGGATCAGTCCGGCATTCAGGCTTTGTGCCATGACAATGCCTAACATAAGATTTTTTTTTTTTTTTAAATCCTTTGGCTTCCCTAAAGCCAAATATTATCATCTGAGCATATTAATGTGAGTTTGCTCTATTCACTCTGGGATTCTCTTGGTCACTGTAATTCCATAATACCCTTTAGTAGTAACTCTTTTCCACATATTTGCAAGATGACTGTCCTTCCTATACATTCATTTAGCTTGATCTGGATGCCATGCCATACAACGATTTTTCTCACAGTGCTAACCGTATTCCTGGTTAACTCCACCTTCATGCAGGCAGACTTTCTCCCAACAGCACTGGACTCAGGAACACACTTTAAAGGTAGTTAGAGTATATGAAACCCAAGAATATTTCTGTACTTTGTGTCTTCCTTACATATGCTTTGAAATGTTCTTTTATCCAACTGTTTGCTATGTACTTTTTCACACAACAGCCATCCCAAATTCTATTAAAAAAAATATTTATGGTATGAGTGCATCCCTTCACTCTCCTAAGGTTTAATCTAAAAATTAACAGAACAACTAAGACTGAAATACTTAATTAAGGTGGAGGAGGACTGGATTTCACTCTGTATTTTTTAACAGAATCATCTCCTGCCTTCATCATTGTCCAGCCACACCTGAAGGCAGGCCTTAAGCCATACAGAAGTCAGGACATTTACGGATCTGCACTCAAAAATGACTTATTTCACAATGATAGTTTAGGTCTTCCTCACCCTTCCCTTCCTTTCCCCTCCTCTTCAATTCAAACAAATAAAGGCTCTTTCCAAAGACTTTGGATAGATTTGATCTCAAGGACGGGAAAATACCTGTGTGACAACAGTCTAAAACAGACTTTTTTTTGTCCCCATTAAGCCAGGATGTTAGTTAATTCCTTAATTCTCACTGAGCTTGACCAAACAGCACTGATTTAAAAAGCGGTAAGAAAACCAAAAAATGTGAACAATGTAGTTAATTATACAAAAACAAAGCAGTGTCAATATTCATACTTACAGGCTGAGGCTGTTCTGCAATACAGCAGTTGAAACACAACCAAAACTCACTCATTGTTTACAGTCTCAAGTGGGAACACAGATGAAAAGCAGGACTCAACCTCCGTAAATCTGTCTCCAGGTAGCAAGTTCTTTAAATAGGTTTATTTATAATGGTTCCAATGTGAAAATCGTTTCTCTGTTGAGCTCTTCTCAAAGACAAGTCAGTCCCAGGACAAACAACTTGAAGGCAAAAAGTTATTTTAGAATCTTCTTTCAGAAGGTTGGTCCCAGCACCACAGAAATGTTACGTATGCTTCTTTGGTCCCTAGCGTTATGTGAACCTGAAAACAGAAGTACATTACATCAAAAAGAAAGAATATACAGAATCTTGTGCTCCCAGACAGCCACCCACACCAGTGATTTCTTGGTAATATCTTGAACCACAGACTGAAGAGACACTAGCAAACAAGTCACATGCTTATTTTTACAGTGACTACCAAAAATGGCATATACCAGAAATCCGTATGAGGCTTACATTCCAGCTTCGGTTAGATGAAGTGATATCAAGAACTGGTGTCCAATCTTTTGGCAGCCATCTCTGATCTGTTTCTAACTTTCAAATGTCATTTTAGAAAGTGACAATTGCCCATACACCTCTTTAAACTTCTTAGGGAATTGTGCCTATTGACACTTCATATTTCTCAATGGAAAAGTTACCCAGTCCATTCACAGCATGAGATTTAAATAGTATTTAACCCCAACCCTGTCGCACAGCTGTCAAGCGAAGGCATGCTTTTCTAAATGTTGAGGAAACAAATAAATAAATTTCTGTATATGGAAAATTTGCAAAATGGCTGGACTTGGTCGACTCAAGTTATTTTCCTTCCACTCCGTCTACCCTCCTGCTTCACATACAGATGGCTTCAAAATAGGACATTACTTGTAGAGTTTGAAACTGTTTCCTTAAACCTCTAAAATTCCTCACGTGGAACAACTGAGGCTCCAGATTCCAACCATTCCTTTGCTAAAATAATGTTTACTGGTTAATCTCCAACCTGGTTTCTTTCAGTAAGAGTGCAATAAAAATTCCTGTGAGATTTCCCCCTGGCCATTTATCTTGCCATCTACCATAACCTTTACTTGCAGAGAAAGTGAGATAATGAGTATTCAGAAGTTTTTACATGCATACTCCTTAATAATTCTATATACGACTGCATTTTCATTCATAGAAATGCATGCATAACTATGCATCATTATTTGTATGCAATTCCTCACAGTATAAAGTGGTTTGGAGACTCCATGGGATATATAAACTACATATCTATATATATGTACATACACGCACATTCTGTGACAGAGCAGTCCCACTTAGCTACTGCCTTCATAATTTCTCTACATGCCAAGCACATAAGCAATGAGGTCCCTCATTTACTACATACATACCAAGTTACTGTACTGTGCAGCTACTACTAGCCAGGTACTTTCCAGGACTTGTTGGCTACAATGCACACATACAGAAATACAGTAGCACTGAGAAGCTTTCCCACTTCTTACCTTCTAAGAGACTAACAGAGGTTCTTCAAGAAATAAATGCATGCTGCAGTAACACCATCTAAATAGCAAGCCCCAGCAAAAGTACTTGTGTCTTCTAGTTTTGAAAAAGCTACTGGTAGCGTTTAAATTACATTTATGTGCCTGTTTGTGGCATTTCTTGCCTAAAGATCAGAATAGGAAAGGGGGGAAAAAATGCTTTATTAGCTTTTCCTATCACTAACACCATATAGAGCAAAGCAATTTTATTAAACAGAACACCTTGAGGGTAAGAAAAAACCTAAACAGAAAACAAAAACAAAACCAAAAAATCCTTCTACACAACCTTTCTTTTGTCAGACACTTCAAAAAAAGGTCTTAGTACAGTGTTAATATGGCATATTTTCACTACTTAAAAGAAGTTTTTTTTTTTCTATCTAAAAGATGATCATCTGAATCCCATGTATGTGTCAAGAAGCTGCAATAAAACATGGATATTATCAACCAACAGTGTGAAATGCAAGAATGAAAATAACTTTAAGAGTCTCTAAGGAAGTTCTTACTTCGTAAGTAAGTAGCTTCACATCATTTTCTCAATTCTTTTGGTTACTGAAAGTTTGATCAACTTTAAATAGCAAGAGCTGGACTAATGTAGAAAAGCTTGATAAGAAGATACTGTTCTCTGCAGTCTCAGAATTTGCATGCTACACAATTCTTATCTAAACTTGATTCAGTATTTAACAAAATTGGAACTAAAACATGGTTAATTCCTGTTAAGCATGTAACAATTGACAATTTTAGTCCAGTAACTGTACAGCTTCTCTCTCCTTAAAACTTGGTGGTTTTACTTCTGAGAAGATAGGCTCCAAGTTGTTCTGAAACGCAGGAGTGCTCCCCCAATGCTAGCTGCTCAGATTATGAGAAATTGAGAAAGCAAGCACTCAAAGTTAGAGCATTTTGTAACCTGCCAGAGCTATAAACGGATACATTGCAGTGGGCTTCTCTTGCTGTGCAAGTGAACCAATTTTCTCATTTGCAGCTCTTGAAATTCTGACACTTGTATTATTGCTTCCTCGCAATCTTTTTTTGACAAAGTCCAGATTTAACATATCAAATTCTTGTTCTCACAGAGGGTTAACTTCCATCCTGCTGTTACACACGTGTACAGAAGACATACATGGAAAGGGCAGGGAAATTCCTTTGCCAATCTGTCTCCTCATTTGCTCACTGATAGCTGGCACGCTCTTCCAGCTCACTGCAGCGTTAAACGCCGTGTTGAGCTGAAGCCCTGGGAACAAACCCGAAGGGCTTGTGCATGCTCCTGTGAGCCTGGAAGGCTCTTCCTGGTTACAAAATACTGAAGGGTGCAGAAGACTTTCTCCACCCAGCCACTCTAAGCATGCAGGACTTGTGCCCTCCAGGACAGAGTTCTCTTTGAAACTGACTCCCCCCCCCCCCCCACAAAAAAAAAAAAAAATCAAAAGCTGCTGAATGACAAAGCCAAGCTAGAGATCGTGAATAATGGTCTCTGATAACATGTTCATTCTTAAAAATGTATTTTATCTTCTATAGCCTGTACAGTGCCACGTTCGCCTTTAATTTCATGGTCCTGCAAACAGTACCAAGCCATTTTTCAATCTGTTGTCTTTTAATTAAAAAAAATGGTGGTGGGAGCACATATCTGTAAGTCTGGAGAAAACTGACAGTAACTGCACCTCTTAAAAGGAAAAAAAAGCTTAGCAGCATTTGTTAGAGCACTAGAATTTTATACACCCCCACTCTGCTAAGCAAATGATTTTTACAGTGGCCAAGTTAACATAAAAGATCAGGTATAAGTCTGCCACACCAAAACGGAAAGAAAAAACAAACTGAAGGCGAAAGGGCGTATCGGTACTGCGATGTCAACAGCAACACACTAGGACTTCTCCTACAGGGCTAGCTGCTTGTTTAAAGGACAAGTTGAAACAGGAAAATTCTGCTGTTCTTTTCCAAACTATTGGTTATAAAGAAAGAAAGAAAAAAGCACCATACTGACCTACAGCTACCAGTCAGGTAATTATGTAGTATCTGCTCACTAGTAATCTCGTGAGAAAGTGTTCCTGCAAAGCCTGGACTGCACCCCAAACCTAGCTGCAGTTAATGAGATCCAAAACATGCACAATACTTCACAGCTAGTTCTCTCTTTGTCGTAGCATCAAGCTTTTAATATGGTGCTGTTCACAAGTGTTTCTGCATTTGTCTGTGTAGACTTGCCAGATGAAGAGGACAACAGAGGCTGAAGAGCACAGTTCGAGACAGCAGCTGCGTCACTCTTTGTTTTCGCTCTTTACACAGTTTATGGTGCTCAGAGTGGCAGAACACCATACAGCTCATGTCGAAAAGACAAGGCGCTTATTCTGTCTGAACTAGCAAGTTAATCAGTGATGAATGGTGAAACACCTATTTGCTTTTTCCCCATTTCAACTTTCTGAACTCTGAATGCAACTTAGAGTGTACAATTCACTTTGCAAGAACACACAGGACTGATGCTGAACAACTTTGTCACATTTTAAGGCTTTTGTACGACTTCAATTCAATCCCATTTATAGAAATTTTAATTAGTATGAAGAAATTAAGATATTGAAAAGGATATATTGTTTAAAATTTAAAGTGAAAACCAATAAGGTAGTTTTCATTACTCCGAAGTTTATTCCACAGTAGCTGATCTAATGCAAAACCCCAAACTACTGCTTATTGTTAAATACCAGTCATAAAGGCAGTAAGTGCTTTACTTTTTTACTTTTTTTTTTTTTACTGCTTTACTTTACTGCTTTACGCTTTACTTTACTGCTTTACATTTTTTCGCTTGTATGGGTGATTAAATCAATCTAGGGTTCCTATTTTAATTTTTTTTGAAAGGTGCAGCCATCTGTGAATTGAGGAACTTTTCTGATGTCATCTTTGTGCTTCAGACATACTTTTTTCCCCTCTTTTTTTTTAATAAGAATCCACTGCATTAATGGATAGTGGGGGTTGAGCACATTCTCTTATAGTACCAGCAATTTTTCTTATTAAAGCAGTATTAACTTTTCTGTAGGGAATAAACAGAGGAGGAAGGGTAAAAAAAGAAACCAATCTCCCCTACAAGCTCTTCACATTTACTGGCAAAAAGCAGGTTAGAAAACATTTACCTTAGCAGGTGCAAACAGGAATATGCTGCATGCTGTGGAGGGTCAGTTAGAATAAATCTACTTATTAATTATATAGCTTAAGAACAGCCTGCTGTTTTTAAAAAACACCTATAAAGTTCCTTTTAAGGGTGAGCCCTCTATGTCCTTTGACTGCATACTGTTCACTACAGCTTCAAACAGGAAGTGCGGTAACAACGCTCTGACAATTATTTGAAGCAAATGAAACCACAGGAAGAGAAAGAAAATGACTGCAGGTGTTAACATCTGAATTTAACTAGATTTGCTCCAAAGCTCAGACTACTACTTAAGGAAAAGGGGCGGGGGGGAAGGGTAAAAAAAAAAGTGAGGCATGCACAAAGTCATGACTAAGTATGCCATGTCATGGTATGTCATGGCATGACATGATATACCATGACACACACACGTATGCACAAAGTCACGACCAGGACTACTACTACTTTTTTAATCTCAAGTACTTTATAAGAAAGAAATTTACAATTATTCTTGATATGGAAGTATCATTCCATAAAAGACACTTTTTTTTGCCTTAAAGGCTCTGAACAGCTATCATTTGTTTCAATCCTGCAAGCAGAAAATTATCGTTTCAGAGTGTATTTTTAAGACTTCTTTCACATTTTTCCACTTTAAATCTCTATTGTAGCCATACTATTTCCTCTTGCTACTTAGCAAATACAGTCAAGTGGCAGCAAGAAATGAAGGGGGGGGGGATTAAGGTGTGTCTAAACCAACAGAGAGGTTGCGCTGCTGCACAGTTCCATACACTTAGAGCTGTAGCAATTGGAGGATGCTCCCCAGCTCTCAAAGGAAGTTAGAAGTGTTTACTCCCTTGCCAGCCTCATTTTTGAAATCAAATGATCTGTACAAGAAGCAATAGAGGTTTTAAACAAACACTACCTATAGGGAAAGTTGCCTTCATGCATGAATTTTGTATCAGAAACTTTATCTCACCAGGGCAGTACACTTGCAGAAGGACTCTTCCTCCCTTCCCCCCCAGCAGAGCAGGCACTTCTGGGGTACTTTGGTACTGCTTTTAATGTACCAATTATGTTTTGCACTTTCAGATCCTGAGAAACCTGAGCTGCAAGTAACTCTTGCCAGACAAAGGACAACATTCACCATCGACACAGGCTGAATAAGGCTGAAATCCCTTTTTCACTTCCTCGTAACTTTCCCATATCTATTCTGCCCCCCCCCCCCTCCCCCAAGTGCTTTAGGGTTTAGTTTCAAGACATGGAAGAAGCTTCTTCAAAGTTTGAGTTAGACTTTCTCGTGCATTTTCAAACCCCAAATGCATAGGTCCTGACTCTGTAAAAAGGTATTTTATTCATGTCTTTATGATACACTTTTGAACATTACGACTGAAGCTATTTATAAGATTTTATTATAGGGTTTTATTTTAGGATTATTGGTCATTTTAAGTCAGTTCTTTTTTTGCCCCTATTTACACTGAAATGGTTTTCATTAGTGTATTTTCTTAAGCAACGTAGGAATAGGTTGTACTTCAAATCATGCTCAACACAAATTAATAGCCATGAACGACAACATATTATGAGAGTACTTTGCTTCTGAATTAAAAGTTTCAAAGAATATTGAAAATGGTGGAATAGGATGAAGGTACTCTTACAGCTTATTTAAAGGAGAAAGATGGGTTAGTTTTTTTAATTCTTGTTGTTAATAGAACAGAGTCTAGCTTTAGAAACAATCTCATCTTTCACTGGAACCAAAAACACCTCCAGTTTTTGTGTTTTCAGTTTGTAGGAAGCCACCAGGAGTTTCCCTGCAACAGATGATGATATCTGAGATGATATATGGGAAGGCAGCAAAAGATACAGGAAGGGAACCACAGCAAGTCCATAAGGAGAAATACTAGGCTTTTCATACCAGGTTACTGACAGTGTAAGAGGGAGCTGTAAAGCAGGTGAAGGCAGAAAAGCATGCCATTCGGTCAAGGAAAGAACAGCTCACAGAGTGTGACAGTAATCACGTTGTTTGCGAGTGCCAGCTAGGAGCTTAAAGCAGAAAGCCTTTAAACATCTTTAAAACATCTTGATAGTGAAGCTCAAACATTCGTTTTATCATTGACAAGTGTCCTGCCCCCCCCCCCCCTTTTTTTTTTTACACCCCCCATCTGCAATTGCCCAGGTTTTACTCTCTAGCCATTCTGTTAAATTTAATTACTTCAGCTAAGTGGCCTGGCCCTTGAAAGGTCCTTATTACTTTGTGCACAAAGCCAACAAATGAAACAGACAGTGTTATACTGGTCCCATTAAAATTCCCCATGCCCAGTCTGAAACATAAAAGCACAGTTTTTCAGGACCAAACCAAGTTTAACAAGCAATACTGTGTCAGTGACTGAGCAGTGCATGTAACTGTCCTGGTTTTGGCTGGGATAGAGTTAGTTTTCTTCCTAGTAGCTGGTACAGTGCTGTGTTTTGGATTTAGGAGGAGAACAATGTTGATGATAACACACCGATGTTTTAGTTGTGGCTAAGCAGTGCTTACACTAGTCAAGGACTTTTCAGCTTCCCATGCTCTACCAACTGAGAAGGTTGGAGGTGCACAAGAAGCTGGGAGGGGGCACAGCCAGGACAGCTGACCCAAAGGGACATTCCATACCATGTGACGTCATGCTCAG
>NW_008796115.1:1072650-1081261 GCF_000699145.1 Aptenodytes forsteri
TCCATCTTTATCTCAATCACACATTTTACTACCCCCCCCCACCCCCCACCCCCCGATTCTCTCCCCCATTCCATTGCAAGGGGGGAGTGAGCGAAGGGCTGTGTGGTGTTTAGCTGCCTGCTGGGTTAAACCACAACTGTAACCTCTTCCCCAGCACT
Organism: Aptenodytes forsteri; assembly: GCF_000699145.1. Classification (NCBI taxonomy): domain Eukaryota; kingdom Metazoa; phylum Chordata; class Aves; order Sphenisciformes; family Spheniscidae; genus Aptenodytes; species Aptenodytes forsteri. The sequence goes on from NW_008796115.1 coordinate 1,072,809, forward strand.
GACGTTTCAAAGCTTCCTGTGCCTTCAATTAATAATTGCTTTCAATATACATGGGTTCAATGCAGCTTTCTGAAACAGCTGATACATAGCTCATACTATTTCCCTCACATACATGCAGACAGGAACCTAGTTCACTGAAAACAGCACAGAACATCTAATAGTTTTGCACTACAAAAATATAGAAAGTCTAACAGAAAACTCATGGTCCAAATTTATTTACTAAATTAATATATTTTGCCCTACCTACAAAAACAGTCAGTTAGGAACAAGTGAGAAGCCTTTGAGAATCCATTCCTATGGTTTAGGAAATCTGACTTCATATTGTCTGCCCATTCACATTAAAAAAAAATCCTGTTAGTCAAAGTTTTAATTGGTCAATAATATTATCTTCTTAAGTGGCAAGCCCTATTGAAAGTAACACAAAAGAACACTTTTCTCTGCTGGCCTCCTTGTTAGAATTCTAACAGGTAATACCAGTCAGAGAGAAAAAATAAACAAGGCAAACTAGTGGTCTAAGACAGGCTCTGCACAGGGTACCACTTCCATAAAGAATGGAAAGAAAGGAAAAAAAACCCAACACCCACCCCCCACCCCCCAAAAAAACCCCAAACCTCCCTGAAGAGCCCCCTGTTATTAAAGTAATGACAGGAAATGGTCAACTTCAGCGTCCAGAGAGTCCCTCGTTTTAACAGTGTAGCATTAAAAGGAATGGAATAGTCCACGGGGAAAAAGATACCCATGACAAACTACATGACAGACCATACAAGACATTCAAGGGACCCCTACCTATTTTTTAGTATGACAATAGGTAAAAAGCATTATTCACAGCATTTATAATATTCCTTTTTCCACAGAAAACTAATAGATCAAAGCAATTTCCAAGGAAGGTTTAGGATAGAGGAAAGGATAAGTGGGAACAAGGGGAGAAAAGGCCATTAAAACTGTCAGGAGTTCACAGAGGCAAACTCTCACCAGTACAGCAAGTGTTTCAAGTCAAAAAAAGCAACATGACACACCGCTATTGCAGATTTTAACTTACTATCATAAGACAGACAGCCTTGCAACAGAAGTCTGCCATTGTATCTAAAGACATTTTAATGTACTTCAGTAGATTACTGCTGTCACTTCCTCACCTCCCACTCAAGTACAAAACAATTATGAGACCAATTACAGTAAGCAAAGCAGCATCACGTTTTGTGGGACTGGGTAAGTTAAGTTTACTCAGTCACCCAGTAACACTAAGCTAGGGTGCACATTTGCCTGTTTGAAAAGCCAGCTGAACCACCTCTGTTCAAGCCTTCCTTGGCATGTGGCGATGAGATGTTTCAAACAGGAAGAGTGCATCAGCTCAAGCAGCATGCTTCTGCTTTAGCTTTCAGTTCCGTAGCTTGCAAGCAACAAAACAGCAACAGTTTTCTGTTCAAAGAGCAACAGAACAGCATATTTTTCATCTGCTAGCATTTAAGGCCCTACCATTTCTTTATATTTATTCTCTAGCCCCTTTATCATCTCTATTATTACCTGCTTTAGATGACCTGAACTCCGTGTCTGCACCTGCATGTATGCACATGGGAGATTGCTTAAAGAAACTTAAAAATTAAGACAAATCACATTTTTAAAGATACTTGGATCACACTAGAATAGAAGTGGAATTTAGGACGTTTGGAGCATGTACTTACAGAAGTTACAGGCAGACACCTATTAGTTCATACAGCCCATCTTCTCAGGTGTACCAGTTCCCAGGTAGCAGTACAGCCTATTGTACTTTCAGTGCTCCCATTAATTCTCCTGAATGACCACTCTGCAGCTTAATACAGATCACATCTGCTGGCTTCAACTTCTACCACCTTTAGTGGTTGCTCATTTAAACAGCACTCACACAACAACCACACATATGCAAGTCTAAATTAGGCTATGACTGGTCTGGAGTGGTGTAGTTTTTCCAGACTAGACACTTCAAAGCAGTAGATTAAAATATGTGGTGTAGTTTTTCCAGACTAGACACTTCAAAGCAGTAGATTAAAATATTTGGTGTATTTCATAGGAAGTCCATCTTCAGACAGAAAATGCTGCAGAAATACAACCAATACCACCCAAGTTCAGCAGGAAAAGCAGGATGTTACTGGGGCATATGGCAGAGCCAGGAAGCACAGAAGTTTTAGAACTGGTGAGAGGTGGCAAGTGCTAACTGGGTCTGTTAAGATTTCACTGTAAAAGATAAGCATGGGGAGCTGCACCAGTAGGCTGACAAAGCAAGTCTCAAAAAGAATGGCCTACATGTGCACGTGTAAAAATGCTTACCATAGCTATGTGTGCTTTCAGACCAGATCATGGGGGGGGCGGGGCGAGGCGGGGAAGAGGGGCGGGAATCAGATAAATTGCCTGGCTTTTTCCTCTTCTTCCACCCATAGCCAGAGATCTGCCAGCACAGCACTGTGTAACACACACCCGGCCAGGTGGGGTCAGGTTTCATCTTTATCTAGCAGCAAACAGCAAGAGATGGTTCTCTTCCTCTGCCTCCAGACATTTACACCACTTAAGGAATAGGAAAATCGAAATGTAACTGTAGCAACAAAGAAGTTGGGTTCATGTATTGTAATTTAAATATGCCATAATGCAGGAAGAGTGTGCTAATTCTATAATGCATAAACAATCGCAAAGAAAACAATTAATTGAATTACAACTACTAAGAACTATGCACAGAGAGATTCTAGACTTCCACAGCACAGATAACCCCTCTTACCCACTTCTACACACAATAAGCCTACCAAATACTGCGGCTGCATGTGCATACACGTGTCCATATGGAGCCACACACACAACCTATAATTCAGTAACTGCAGCAATCACAAAGTATTTCATTCCTATAGCTAAGGCTATCATGCTATATAGAGCAAGTATGAAAATAACTAGAAAACTAACAAGCTTTTACCTCTACAAACCTCAAACAGCTAGTCTGTATTAAAGAGAACAACTACAAACTGAAAAAAGTTACTAGGGTCAGCTGGTAAAGAAAAATTTCATATATTAGAGTTGCAGTCAGTATGAAATGATATTTTGCAGGTCAACAGCACCTTTTCTTTTGCTGAAAGGAACACTCATTTTTCAAAACAGAATGACACTTAGGGAGGGGAGAAAAACTCTTCAGGAGTTTTTTTTTTTTAATCTCTACAATTGTTCACACTAAGCCATATACACATGCACGCATAGACATAGCTCATTAGTAGCAATAACACCAGTACCTATACAAGGTTGTTTCATAGAGGAAATCCTATAATTCAGTATCCTATTTTGGGACCACCTTCAGACTGCAACTTGATTCAGATACTGCACATTAATTAAAAGGAATTATTACTCTTTCCTTCTCCCTCCCCCAAGTTGAGAGTCACTGCAAATGGTCCTTAATATTCAGTTGAATTTGAGTATTTACTCTTTGGAAGAAATACTTGACCACAGAGAGCTCTTGTATGTCTTTCACAAAACAGATAAAATGTTTATCTCCACAATCAAAGGCAAAAGTATGACAAATGCAACTGCAAATAAAATCTCGAAAATCCTCACTGATTTTAATCTTGTGATAGATATTTGCTTATTAATTTTTTGGTTGGAAGTGCAAATCAAGTTTGTTTTTTGGCAAGCCTGTGACGGATGCACCCACTCTGAGTGAACAGTGCTTTGGTTCAGGTGTCACCGACAAGGAGGTCTGACTGAGGTCAGCCTCACTCTGCAAACCGTGAGAACTGTGCTAGGCTGTATCTTCACAGGGACTAAGGAATCTAGGCCATGTCTTATCAGGATCTAACAGTACCAGCGTGAGCTGGGACTAGACAAAACTAAAACTGCTACAGCTGCACACCTGCTCATACACCAAAGCAGGGTTTAACTACAAGTCAATCACTTTACACTATAAATATCTGTAGCCCCCCCGAGCCCATTGAACTCTCCCGTACGGCAGCAGACTGCACGGCACTGATCTCGCCCTTGAGCAGGGACACCTCTCAAGGTTAATCCTCAAGGTTGAGAGATCCCTTACCCACCATCTGATATCTATAATGAGGTAAATGATATTTTACATTAGGCCTGAAAGTATCATAGAATCATAGAGTATCTTGAGTTGGAAGAGACCCATAAGGATCATCAAGTCCAACACCCTGCTCCTCGCAGGACCACCTAAAACTAATAAACCATATGACTAAAAGCGTCATCCAGACGCTCCTTGAACTCTGACAGGCTTGGTGCCATGACCACTTCCCTGGGGAGCTTGTTCCAGTGACCAACCACCCTCTCAATGAAGAACCTTTTCCTAATGTCCAATCTGAACTTCCCCTGATGCAGCTTCATTCCATTTCCTCATGTCCTACCGCTGGTCACCAGAGAGAGGAGATCAGCACCTCCCCCTTCACTGCCCCCCTTGAGGAAGTTGTAGACTGACATGAGGTCACCCCTTAGCCTTCTCTTCCTCATGCTGAACAAACCAAGTGATCTCAGCTGCTCCCAGTAAGTCTTTCCCTCGAGACCTTTCACCATCTTGGTCGCCCTCCTCTGGGCACACTCTAGTAGTTTGATGTCCTTCTTATATTGAGCCACTCAAAACTGCACACAGTACTTGAGGTGGGGCCACACCAGTACAGTGTAGGGTGGGACAATCGCCTCCCTCAACCAGCTAGCTATGCTGTGCTTGATGGACCCCAGGGCATGGTTGGCCCTTTTGGCTACCAGGGCACACTGTTGACTCATATTCAACTTGTCATCAACCCAAACCCCCACATCTCTTTCCGCGGGGCTGCTCTCCAGCCTCTCATCCCCCAGTTTGCATGTATAACCAAGATTACCTTGTCCCAGGTGGAGAATTCGGCACTTGCTCTTGTTAGATTTCATAAGGCTGGCGATTGCCCAGCTCTCTAGTCTATCCAGATCTCTCTGTAAGGCCTCTCTACCCTCGAGGGAGTCCACAGCTCCTCCTAATTTAGTATCATCAGCAAACTTGAAAACTTACTTAATGTACATTTGACTCCTGCATCCTGATAGTTTATAAAAACATTGAAGAGCACTGGCCCTAAAATAGAGCCCTGGGGAACCCCACTAGTGACTGGCTGCTAGCCTGATGTAACCCCATTTACTATAAACCTGAGCTCGACCCATCAGCCAATTGTTCATGCAACATATTACAGACTTGTCTAGCTGCATGCTGGACATTTTGGCCAGAAGGATACTGTGAGACAATACCAAAAGCTTTGCTAAAGTCCAAAACCCCACATCTGTTGGCTTCCCTTAGTCAACTAGATGGGTGACCTTGTCATAAAAGGAAATTAAGGTGGTTAAGCAGGACTTTACCTTTGTGAACCCGTGCTGGCTATGACCAATGACTGCATTGTCTCTCAAGTGTTTTTCAGTAACTCCCAGAATAACCTTCTCCATAATTTTTCCAGGCACTGAAGTGAGACTGATAGGCCTGTAATTACCAGGGTCTTCCTTCTTACCCTTCTTGAAAATTGGGTTAAATTACTGCTTAATTACCATTCAATTATTGCTTAATTGATTACCATTTAATTTTCATTCAATCAATCATCGATTAACTATCATTTGATCATTGTTTAGTCATTAATAAAACCCTTTTAGTTAACCTCATAATGATTACTTCTCTTAATAATCCACCTGCAACACATCTTTTTATACACTAGACAACATGAACAACTTTACCAAATAAAGTTTAATTATAACTTAATGAAGTTTAAAAAATCAGGTAGAGATGTGCCATTTTAAAACCAAAAGACACTATGCCGTAACATATGTAGAAAAATAGCCAAGCATACATATAGTCAGCTTAAAATAAAAATACGTGGTGCACAAGACAAATCTCCAACACTGAAATGCAATTTCAATGGAGATACCGGAATTACTGACCCAGTTAAGAAACAAAGTGCTGTACATAAAAGGGAGTTTCAAAATGTTCCAGAAACATTTTAACAAAGTACGTATTCTCATCAGAACAGTTACTGCTGTTCTGAAATCTGAAGGCACAGGAAGCTAAATTGTCTCCTCAGAAATGACCTGCCTATCTTGCCAAGAAACACTGGATTGTGTTCCCTGTGTACCCACAAAAAGTTCAAGGCCATTACAGCTAAAAATGCCCATTTGGAAAATGCCTTGCAGGTCATATCTCAGTGGTGGTTAAGTCACCTGGAGTTTTATTGCCAATGTAAAACTGCTGTAAATCTCAAATGGTTTGGCTTTCCTATGAAATGCCCATGTATACAGCAGCATATGGCTTACCTATGTTGATAGGTATCCAGTGAGCGGAAAAACCTAGAATAAAGGTGTGTCAAGGCTAAGAGTTATTTTTCCAACGAGTTTTAAAGTAAGTTGTTCATACCTGTAAATGCTGAACAGGTTCATTTCAGCTCCCCAAACTGAAAGCTGCTGACAAAACCATAAGCAACTTGCAATGTTTGTCTACTAAATATGAAAGAAACTTTATGTATCTCGATTCTTAGTCAGTGGCTCACTATAAGGAAATAAATAGGCAATGTGAAAAGTGTATTCTGACACCAAATAACCACAGGATGACACTATTTGAACTCCACAATGAATTTCTAGTTATATTAACTACAGCTATTCAAAATTGTATTCTCATACAATAGACAGAAAATACCTGTACAGCATTGTCGTAGTTTAACCTCAGTTGGCAACTGAGCACCACACAGTCACTCGCTCACTCTCCCCACCCCCCCGGCAGGATGGGGGAATCGGAAGACTAAAAGTGAGAAAACTCGTGGGTTGAGAGAAAAAACAGTTTAATAACTGAAATAAAATAAAACAATAACAATACACAAAGCAAGTGATGCCCAATGCAATCGCTCACCACCCGCCGACCAATGCCCAGCCAGTCCCCGAGCAGCGGCCCCCCCGGCCAGCTTTCCCCAGTTTATGTACTGAGCATGACGTCACATGGTATGGAATACCCCAGTTTGGGTCAGCTGTCCTGGCTGTGCCCCCTCCCAGCTTCTTGTGCACCTCCAGCCTTCTCAGTCAGTAGAGCATCAGAAGCTGAAAAGTCCTTGACTAGTGTAAGCACTACCTAGCAACAACTAAAACATCGGTGTGTTACCAACATTGTTCTCACCCTAAATCCAAAACACAGCACTGTACCAGCTGCCAGGAAGGAAATTAACTCTATCCCTGCCGAAACCAGGACAAGCATGTAGTTAGTAATTTTACTTCTATACATCCTCTTAAAAAACAGGCATATCACAGATAGGATATGATTTTCTGGATGCAAATTCAGTCTGCCAACAATTTAAAGAACTTTCATTAATAAATTGCAGAGATTATCCTATGTCACAAACTATCCAACCTTATCCAACAGCCTACTAACAAAATGTGTTTTAAAATGCTTCACAACATAAACAACTGCTCTTGTAAATTTTGAGTTTTGTTTTTTTCTAGAGGAAAAAACCCTCAATTTCTAAAAACATCAAAAAAACAATCCTGTGGAATGAATTGTGATAAATACAAACATTTCTCAAACTGAAGACCTTTCTGTTCTTTGTGATGCAAAGGAAATATTTTCTATGTATTACACTAATACACAAGAGAGGACTGAGACATTACACCTGGTCACTTCTGGTTTGTTCCTCAGGACACAGCCAAACTTTTCAGGATACATCTGGATTCAGCAGGTGGTCTCTTGCCCGCCCTCCAGATACCCACCTTCTCGGTTGTGTCTGTTTCACCATTAGTTTGAAAGTTTTCTGTGAAATAGAAGTGTTTGATTTGTTTAAGACTTGGGTTATGTGACAGCAGGGGATGACAACCAGATGAGCAATTTGGCAAGATCTGGAGCAGCTTCTTGGCCGAGGGTGCAGGAGGGCGGGTGGGAGCAGCCACCAGGCATCCAGCTTGCTGCAGGCAGACCAGCCTTCCCCAGGGGGCAAGCCCTGGGGCAGGGACCCCCACTCAGCTTCCTGGCTCCCAGGTACAGCCTCACTGATGTTAGGTGCATCTACAAGTACTCTCCAGTGCAGATAGCTGACAACTTGTTAAAAAGCTGGAGGAGATAACAGATGGATACTTTGATTACTAAGGTTTTCTTTTTCTCCCCAGTAAAAAAAACCTGATTCACCTGCACCACATTTACTCATTTATTCTGACTGCAAAAGTGCTTCAGCCAGTTGGCTTTGACATACCCATGCACCTGCTGTTAATTCTCTTCTGTAAAAATGCTGCTTTTTAGTTGCTCTCAAGCATATTTTGCACTAGAAACACCCTTCCTATTCTTTTCCCAATACATTCTAGACTCATGTCACACAATAAAAAATTACATGCACTAGAGACAGAACTACTACATGACATTTGCAAAGCAGTCATGCCAGCTATTCAAGACAACCTAGTTGAAAAATTAATTAGAACAGTACTTTTTCTTCCTAAAAGCACCAGCTTGGGTGGGGGCGGGG
>NW_008796115.1:1081287-1117547 GCF_000699145.1 Aptenodytes forsteri
GAGGGAGAAGTACTCCAAAAGACATTAAGAATCATAAGAAAGGAGACTAACTTTCAGGCTCCAATCTCACTCCAACCAACGGAGCAGAAAGGGAAGGTACACACTGCCACTGACATTTCCTCCCAAAAATCTCAGTGCGGCAGCTTTCAATGCTACCTCCACTACACTGCAAACAGTTTTGCTTTACACACGAGAACACTGCAGCATGAAAAATAAGCCATTCTAAAGCAAAGAGCACACAGTTGTAAATGTGTTCTGTGTTTCTATCCAGGGCAATAAAAATTTAAATAGCATGACATTTTTTGCTCAATTTATCTTCACAGTCACTGGTTTCATTGTTAACCTCCTTGTTGGTAGAAAATGGTTTTTTTGTGCACTAAAACTCAACTCACAGCAAAGCTCTCTGCTTCTCAATTTAATGCAGTTTGAAAAACAGTACTTTATATCACACTAACAGGTGTTCAGAAACAGATGTTGTGAATGCACAGTCAACCACAGTGCTTGTGCTATCTGGAGTCTTAACTAGGCTCTGATTTCATTAAACAAAAATTAACAAGCTGTCCGGCTCTTCTTATCAGGCTTCATTCCCACAACTGACTGGAGAGTTCTGTTCTGGATTAGCAAGTAGCTACCACAACAGCACAAGACCTTCTCAAAAAATCATACCCCCCCAAAAAAAATCCCCAAAACAACCACACCACAGTCCTCCCCACCCACAGATGAGGGTATTTCATTCTTTAGCTCAAAGCCAGACAGCATTTGCTGCTTACTTCCTATTAGCTTTCAGTTACAGTTATGTTCCTACACTGACTTCTGCCTTTGAAAGTCTCTTATCTGTGAATTATATTAAGAACAAACTACCTTATTAACAAAGAAATCAGAAAACCTGTTCTGGAAAGGAAAAAAAAGTGACCAAGAACATGTTGGATATGAAACTAGATTTGCTATTTGTCACATACACTATGTCTACAGAAGGAAGCGGTCAGTACTCAGTTGTCCGAAATGTGATTTCATGCATAATCATTGCGCTGCACTTAATCCACTTCCCATGGGGGTACCTCAGGAGGTGCCGAGTGTGGCTGTATGTGAGGGAGCTGACTTTCTCAAGCAGACTAGTGGTACCCACGCCAGACAGGATTTCTGAGCAGACTACGGAAAGTAAGTCTGGACTAGCTACTGCAACTGCCACATACAGACATGACCCAGACTCACCTAACCTCAGAGCACAGCTCCCCGCCAAATGTCTCCCCCTTGCCTCTCACATGCTCTGTACTTCACTCCCTGCATGGGCATCTGTGTGGAAAAGGGGACTGATTTGTGCACAGTTGATAGCTGGGCATCAAGAGCTAGCTCTAACTTTGTTTTTAAGATACAGCCTACAATGCAGTGCATTGCTATCTTACATGAACGAATCAAAACTGCAACATATCAAAACTAAAATAACTATTTCCAGGTTATTGTAGCAACAACAAAAAAATATCTGGACTTAAAGGGTTTGGTTTTTTTGCTGCCTTATTCTAGGAACTTCATGCATGAAATGCATTTTTGGCTACAGTGCTATTGTAAAACATTTACTTATTTGTCAATAACTAGTACATATTACCTCAAGAGAAGCTCAGAGCACACAGCCAACTCAGACACTTTTGTTTCAATTTCACAGAACGATTCTTTTGCCCTGAGGGGTAAGAGAGGTGCCTGTGCTGAACACAGACATGAATTTCTCATTTAGTTGATGCCAGCTAGAAAGCCCCCTACCTATTAAGTCAATATTTTTAATCACTGAGAGCAATTAAGACACCGGTGCAGTGTTTTCACCAATGAATGAAAAATCAGAGTTAAGGTACAAAGAATAAACATGAGATCAACTAATCTAGCTTATTTATCAAACATGGCAGTTTTTTATTTGCATGGTCACACTTTCAGATGATGGATGGAAGCACAAAGCACACCTTTAATTAGAAAAAATGTTATTATGCCCAAAAGCACAAATGATATTGTTGATACAACGGGGTAATTACACCTTTGAAGATAGGCTTGCAAATCAGCGCTTCTGTACTCTGACACCCAGCCTCCAAGTCCCCTTCCTACTCTAACACTGATTTAATCAATTTAACCCAAGTTAAATGAGTATATAGCTTAACAATAAAAGCTATAGAGGAAAAATAAGGAAGGCGATTATCAAAAAAACACTTCCTAGTTTTTTTTCTAAATTGTAGCACAGTCTCAGCAGGCAAGTGGTGGAAGTTCCAGCACATGAGTCATTTAGTACTAAACTGTACAGAGCATTAGTTAAAAAACAGAAGAAAACCCCACACATGAACAGTCACATCTTGGCAAAGAAATTAACAGATGAATGAGCAGATCTTTTCCATTCCATTTTTCTTAATCATTCTGTGGGAAAGAAATCAAAAAGTCTTTAATGTACGTTAAAAAATTTCATTAGCAAAAAAATAAAATTGATTCAGTTACCATTTAAAGACTTGACAAAAACTTTGAGAATCAGTACCAAGCAGGTGAAAGAACTACAACTTTTTTCCCTGAACTTAGTATACTCCCAGCATTCTAACACAGGCATAACTCTTCATCTTGGGTCACAGTGACTTTGTTGATATAATTTGTGAAGTCAATTTTGTGACAGGATTCTCATAGCAAAGGCTGGTAATTACTGAATTAGTATAAAACAATATGCATACATATAAAGATTTTTGAGTATAACACATTATCATGAATCATACTGCTTACTATTTAAGAGGAATCAGTTTAATAGTTAAAAAAAAAGACACAATTAGGAGGCTGAGGGCAGGCATAGGCTTTGCCATGAGCACTCTGACTTTGAGGAAGCGTCCTGACCTCTTCCACTTTACATGTGTGGGAAACTGAGGCATAATGACAATATTATTTTATAACTCAAGATAGCCAAGGACATTCCTACTCCACTTAGTTCTAAGCACATGCATTTCCACCAATTTATGGATTTCAATGTATGTCTTCTCGCGCAATTAGGACATTGAAACTGCTCCGTGATGCTAAAGACAGAGGGCAACCCTTTGCCCTGCAAAACTGGCCAACAAATGTTTATTAGTTTTTAGAATTCTGCATGGTAATCTTTTACATTTTTATGAGAAGGCATTGGAAAGAACAAGATAAAAATATGGTAACTTTTCATATAAAGCAACAGCTATATTTCTCAGCAGAACTGTTTCTGAACTCTGCTCACAGAACTCTGAAGTTGCCATGAATGGTCTGCCTTGGAAAAAAACCCACTGAATATACACTGCTGATAATTTTAATCTGTGATGAATTTTAAAAAACCTCTACACGTCTGTCTTGATATCTGCTTTCATTGCATTCTAGCAATATAACTATAGAGTCATGTATTCAGACCTTTTCATGATGAAATCACAACATTCTTTTTAAAGGGAATCTTTTCAGTTATTCAATTTTGCTGCTCAGAACAAACATAACAAGTGGTCTTTTGCAGGTCTGGCAGTAATACAACATGTTGTTTCTCAACTAACATTATCACTAAGTAAAGACTAGTTTTAATCCTTCTTTAGGTGGGAAAGACTGACTGTAGTAAGCTATGTTATGAATATATTGCAGTGGCTACAGTATCCACAGATACTACTTTACTGCTAGACATGCAAAATTATAGTACCCACATACAGAGTTTAGAGTATGATACCTATCAAGTTTTATATACTTTTAGTAGTTTCATTTCCCCTATGTCAACCCCTATGCCAACCTCGTCTTCTGTATTTATAAAAGCTCTGCAGTATACTCAGCAGCTCTTTGACAAAACATCATTCTTCTTAAAAACCCTAATGGGTACAGCAAGTCTTTTCTTTAGGTAACATATTAATATATCGCACATGCAATTGTTATACTTATCAATGTTTACTTGCCAGGTACATGCCAAGTAAAGATAATCCCAAAAACATGAAAGAGAAGATGATTTGCCTTCTTTGCTACAATTAGGCAACAACACAGGACTATAACTGTGCCAGAGAGCACTGCACTTCTTAATGTTTATTAATACACAGGTTTGCATAAATCACTAGAATTTTGTATTTTATTTTGAATGGATTTTCATATGACATAACAGGGTTTTAAAATGCCTCATCTTTTTCTCAAGATACAGACGTTATAGTTAAGGCTTGAGACTACAAATAACAGGCAAAAGCCTTGCAGATGAGACAAGTTACACAATAAAAATAAGCTAAAGAAACAAAATATGATTTGGAAAGAAAACTGACTTACTAATGCTGACCTACAGAAGTTACCTGGAGAAACAGCAACATCCTGTTTACTGATGCATGTATTTTCTAGTACATCACCATGTCAAAAAAACTGCATTTCTTTGCATGATTATTCTTTGCATGATTGTTCTTTGCCAAGCAGTATTAAATTGGAAATAGATTCTTACTTTTAATCAGTCAAAACAACAAAGAAATCTATAGTTAAGTCATTGGTTGATTTGTGGCCACTAATATGCTTCTACTGCTTTGTATTTAGCCAAATTTTCAGTCGTCTTTTGGGGTTTTTTGTAAACTAAAGGGGGAAAAAACCCTTAAGTTTGAAAGTTTGTTGTCTAGATAAATGCCAGCCAAAGACCACCTGCTTTAGATTTTCTACATACAAACAGAAACGGTGATAAATGGACTGATGGTTCTTCCAGTCTGAAGAAGCCTCTACAACATTGTTATCCAATATTCTACAGAAAGAGACATTAATATCATAATTGAATGAAAACTAAGATCTTTAACCTCTAGTCTGTTTTGTGATAGTTTTTTAAAATAGGCATTCAAATGTAACTTTAAAACAAATTATGGGGAATCCATTAGTACCCTTAGAAAGTTATTCTGATGATTAAGCAAGCTCAGTCTTTGCCCCTTTGTTTCCGTATAGTTCAGCTACACAAAAACTTTATCATCCCTCCCCCTCCCCTTCTTTTCTCCCTTTCTCAAACAACATTTTCTCAACCTCCTCACTTTTCAAAAGGCAAGAAACAGGAAGCAGTACAAGTAAGCATCTGGAAGGTGTGCGTGTAGGGGGAGATCACACATCACTTGCCTTTTACTATTATTTTCATTATGTATGACATTCCAAGTAAAGCATACAATATATTGTATTCTTTTTGAATAAATTAATCAAGACTGTAGAAATTTTCCCTGCTTCACAATCTACCTTGACTGCTTCACAATCTACCTTGACATTTTTGCCATGCATGTATTATATTTATTTAAAAAAAAAAAAATTAAAGAAATATTCTGTCTGTCTTGTCTATGCATCTAGCTTCTGTAGGATGACCTACCTGGTACAGCTCAAATCTTAAAGGAATAAAGATATTGGAGTGATGGAGGAATTGGGAATTTAGGAAAAATGAACCCCAAACTAGTAAACATCTTCCTCCTTAACCCTTCCCTCAAGGGAAGTCCCTTGCACTATTATGCTGCTGTTAAGGCTGAAACTGGTATTAGCTAGAGTTTTGTGCACCTTTCATCTTTCTGCCAGTATTTCAAACAAACAAAGCAATCACCCTCAAGGTGCATCAAGCTACCAGATACTCAGCCTCTAGTGTTTTTCCTCTTTGTGCTGCCTCTGTTCTCCCTGCAGTACTGCACTGCAAAGCAAGCATGTCGAATCCTGGGGGCAGCAGGGACAGGAGCCAAAAGTTAGAAAACAAAATAGAAAGAACAAGCCAAGTGACCCTTTTGTGCTGAGTCTACCTCTTCCATACAGTGAAGGTGAAAAACAGCCCTTCAAAGTGATTTGAACTCGGTGCTTCTTGCTACAGAGTCCTTTTACACTTATGTTCCCAGAAGTTCTGTTGAAAGAGGAGGCCATGCTTCCTGCTCCTGCCCTGTGTTGTCCAGGTCTCCACGTTAGGCCAGCATGGTCTTCAGACGCTGCCCCTACCTACTTCTTGCTTCCTCATCCCTTCCTCAAGAATATCTATACTTCTCTCCTCCATACACGTATGGTGAGGAAAAAAAAGTCACTAAATAATTCATTTTGTAATGGCCAAAATAGTATCTACTTACAGCAGATGTTAGCCGTGTGAAACAAAATCTTAACACTGTAAGATAGCACAGCAATGAAGTTACATTCTTTTTCCCATTGTGGGCACTTCAATTCCGCTGTCACATTACCTGACGGTATTTGCTTATCCACACTGAATGAACACTTTCAAGTACAAAGACCTAGCTCTGGAGAACTTGTTTGGGAGGGAGGAAACGGAAAGGGAAGAAATGAGATTGTTTACAAGAAAACATATTTGAAAACAGTATCAGCAATTGTGGTATGGATCAGAGGCATACTGTCTCCAAGCAATCTCTCTTACATTATTTGAATTAGTTACCTGCTTGCAAACAGGCAAGGAAGGGAAACAAAACACACAGACAAAACACTGCCCTCTTCTTTCCAACCTTCTGACCTAAACAAAACCCCTAATGGAAGCCTGAAAAATAAACAGTGTTTTGACCGTGATATTTCTCATGCCAAAACAATCACTAGACATACAGTACTTCTGCTGATAAACTTGAAAGTCCTGAATAACAAATATGAAGTATAATACTTGTGTTTCCTCGCTATGAAAAGAATGCTGCTGCCGCACAGAGTAAAAATCTCTGTAAGTATAAGCATGAAGACTCAAGTGTTTCTCACATCAGTCAAAACCATTTGCCCACTTGAAACAGGGAAATACAGATTCCTTTACTCAAGATCAACTACGGAAGTTTTCCAGACAGGCAATACAACAGGCAATCTTTTTGTAACACACATGACAAAGCTGTAAGGAAAATGGCAGCATTGCAACCATTGCAGCTCTTTGTATCAGGAAGGACTGTCAGGTTCCTCCCAGACCTCTTTTGTAAACTATGCTGATGAAGACTGCAGAACAAGCCAGAGACAGTGAAATGAATTACAAGGCTTAGCTCATGATGGATTTAACACCAGATGCTTCCAAGTCTAAGCTTGAAAAAACATGCTTTGCCAACACTACCTACTCTGTTCTCCACCGTCTGTTGTCTTACTCTACTCTTTTGACAGGTAAACTTAATCAGCTATTTCTCTTGGCGAATATTTAGTTCCCTAGACCACAAGGTAAGTATATATTAGCTATTTAGAAGGATCATCCTGGCTTCAAGTGTTGTTATGGAGAAACATGACAGACCATAAAAATTTCCTAACATACAAATCCACTACCTTTTCTGGTACTGCCAGGCTCAGGAAAGCCCATGGATACTGGTACATGCTTCCTTTTAAATGAGACTATGCTTGTGTTTTAAACACAGCGGAACTTTGTCCTATGCCAGGATCACAGCAATTTGGAGATACAAAGCACTAAGTAGCACAAGGGCTTCATTTTCTCTCAAGAACTGCTGTGGCAAGTGACCAAAAAACAGGAATTAAACAGACAAGTTTTGGAAAGATAAAAATAGCCCAAACTAGCATATTGCCTCTTACAAAAGAGTTAAAATGGCAGATTTTTTGATTTTGAGAGAAGATACACTATTTTCTTTAGTCCTATGGAGACTTTTGCCCCTTTCCCCAGCTACCTGGAACTCCTAAGAAGTTTTGCAGCCACTTTTGAAGAAGAGATTGTAATAGCTTTGAAGTATATACAATTGGTAAATATCTTCATCCTGACCTTTACAAACTTTGTGGTAAGCATTCTTTCTGCACACTACAGAACTGCTGGCAAACTCCATTATCACTGAAAATTTAAGCTGTAAAATTCAGTGGAACCCTCTCTGTTCAAGGGAAAAAAAAAAAGAAAGGTCTTTTCTGCCTTCACATTCCTCTTAGTTCTGTTTGCTTTTGTTTGTTGGTTTTTTTTTTTTTTGGTAAATTTTTAAATAACATCATAGTATTTCATTTGTATAATCCTTTCCAGTGAAAGGTCTGGAGATGAGTCAGTAGGGTTTTGCTGGAGGGTACAATCAAGTCTGCATGTAGAACTGACTTAGGTAAATCAACTCAAATGAAAAACAAGCAGCAACTACTATGACTAAACTGTCAAACAGTTGTAAGGTGACAATTCAGTTTACCATAGAAAGTTTCCCTATTTTAAATGAGATCCTATCTCCTTCAATGCCACACAACTGTTCATTTTTTCTTTTCTGTGGGTGGGTGGAGTGGGGGACATTTTCCTTGAATCTGCTGACAAAGATAATCCTGTGTATATTTGGAAACAAAAAAACCAAAGCCACACACCAATTCCTTTGCCTGGGATAACAATTTTTATCTGAAAGTTAAGATTAAGGTGTAAGAAGTATGCATTTAGATATAAGTTACAGTTGCTCTTTAACATGTTTTTCCATTATGGTTGCTCTTTCTCAAATAAAGGAAAGGGCTTTTAAAGAGGGTGTCAAGCTCTTTAAATTTGTAACTTTACTTTTACTAGCAACTTCTGCAAAGAGCACAAACTACAGTTGTTAAATCTAGCATTTAAGTACAGCCTGAAATCCTATCCCAGCCCAAAACATTTCCCTCATTTTTCCTACCCCTCACAAAAATAGAGAATTCTATAATTTGAGACTCAAGGTGTCTCCAAATATTTTACAGGTGCCAGACCTTTCCCTTTGCACTTTACAGCAAGTCAACAAATACATCTAGTGAGGGAACATGTTCTTTCTAGCTTTCACCTTCAGTCCTCTTTTATTGCTTAGGCTGAACACAGAAGTAGTGAGGGAAGAGGCAAAAGAAAGCAAGGAAAGCCAGAAGTAACTCAGCCAATCTACAATCAAGCTCCAGTACATCTTGCTTGAACAGTTTAACATCATGTTGTTCTAGCTTTCCACCCAGCTCCTATGCAGGACATTATTGCCTGTGTAGCAGAGTCAGCAGAAGGGAACATGCTCCTGACTTGCGGTTGCCCCAGGTCAGCACGCTGGCCTGATCAGAGAACATCCAGGAATCATCACATCTGCTGCTCCGTTTGCTCTGGGCTTACAATCAGCTTCTAGCACAGACATTAGAGAGTGAGTATGAGAGGTAAGAAAGTGGAAGAGAAAACAAAACAAAAAGATCTGTTACCTGTCTTGCCAAAAAATGGATACTGCATTTGTCAAAATACTGGAAAACAGAACTAAAATAACCAAACTTTCAACATCACTATTCTTCATTACAGTAACTAGATGAGCACGATGCAGTGACAGCGCCTTCACTGCCAAGGTGCACTTGCTTCCTAAATGGATATGATTTCCCCTTTTTCTCCCCAAAAAGAAGGGGTGATGGCTCACGTGCGAGGTTCAGCATGAAGGCCAGATATGGCTGCAATCCTTTCACGCAGGATAATCAGTCACTTCCCCAGAGCCCTCTTTGTCTGCCACTCAGCCACAGATCATTTGGTTTAAGGTATTCATTATTCAGTCTCTCCCTCAAACAAATGCCCCCTCTCTCCCAGACGTGCAGTCAGAACTGTGGCTGGTGAATCACTATCCACAGCTGGGTAATTAATGAAGCCTATTGTATTCACATCAGTAGCATTATCCCAATTCATTCACAGGACTTCCCATGCAAATAGATCAGATTGCCACATCTTACAAATGAAACATTTAACGTTAATTTCTCTAGAAAACATCCGTCACGATAAGGATAACCACTTTAGAAGCACCAGTGCAAATCTTTCAAATAGTCCCATGAATACATAGACTTTTTTTACAATAAATTAGTTTCTCAAACCACTGCTTCTTTAAGGATTTTGTGCATCTATACTACAAAAATCAGCTCAAACTTAATTCCTTCATGCTCTTTAACTGGTGACAATGAATTGTGCGCTGTATCAAACAGCACTGTGAATTCTCCAGGAAATACACTATTAAATTAAGACTCTAAAATCACCAAAAAAAAAAAAAATCAAGGATTTTTACTACTTGTTATGAGAACAAACTTACAGTGTTATGTTCAATACGGGAAATTCCTAGAGCCCAAACCAAGATACTGTTAAAAGTAACAAACAAAGACACCGGCAAGTCTTAAGTCATTGATTTACCTATGTATTAAAAACCACATAGATAGATTTCAGTCTAAGGGTTAAAATTTAAAAAAGCAAAAAATCCCTAGGAAGAATAACAGGCACACAGGTTCTTCTAAATACTAGGCTACCGGTTTAATTTGCTGATCTTCAAAATGTGGCCATCCTCCGCTGGGGAGCTGCCCTCATTCTTTTCTGCAGGCCCTTGTTGCTAGGGTTGCAGCTGCAAGGCCCATTCCTGTTGAAGCACATGTCTTTGGAGGGGGGCACAAAGGGTTTCATTATCTGCTCCTCTGAGCAGGCACAGCACCGCCAGAATAGAGCATTCCCCCTTCTCCCCCCACCAGAAAGTAGGCAGGCAACCCCCGCTGCTCCGTAGTGACCACTTACATATGAAGAGCTGCAGAAGGCATCCAGTGCCCTCGCCTCGCTAAGCCACCTGCCACCACCGCAGGTTGCTCCCCTTCCAGGGTCTTCAGAAGCTGCTCATTTATGATCCAGCCATCTTTATGCACAACTTGATGGGAAGTTCACACTGTAGTTCGACCTAAAAACTAGTGAGATGAAATTTGTTTTTTTAAAACCAGTAAGAACAGTCTCCTAGTATTTCTAATCTTCCAGAAAGAGTTGTGTTTAAAAGTCCTGGCCTTCTCTGGGACATACAGATTGAAGACACAGAACAGAAAAGAACACAACGACCAAATCAGCACACCATGCTGTGGTCTAAAGCGCTGTTCATTCACACTGAACTACCTTCCCAGGGCTTAATTTAAATCTTTATTGGCATTAACATTGGCAATTAACAACATTCTATGAACATGTTTACACGGTTGTGCCACTTGAAGGGGAGAGGGATATGGGCAGTGTTTCCATTCGGAAAATTTAGCTAAATAAATAAATAAATTAAAAAAACAATTTCAAGATCATGAAAAGCTAATTGTTTCTTGGACTGGTTTTTGTACCAGCTTGCTTGTAAATGCCAGTATATTGTTAGCAATTTCCTATAAAGAAGTTGTTTAGCATTTCTAGTGTCAGAGGAAAGAAAACAGGCAAAAATAATTGGTCTTCACTTTGGACTCCTCTTCCTCAGAGCAAAAAATTCATTGTTGAACAGCAGAAAATGAATAGAGAAGAGAAAGAAATTAACTCTCCATGAGAACCCTCAGTATCAACACATAACAACTCATAAAACATGTTTTTTGAGGCTACATGCAAATAAGTAGTTTACAATGGAAACTGGGAAGATTTATTTCATGGAAAGCAACATGAAATGATCATTAGTTTTACATTAATAAGCATATGCAGAGAGTACACAGGCAGCAACAGCATTCTCACATTTGGTGTCAGACTATTACACAGCAAGAGGTGGAAAGGAAATCACTGTTTTTCTAGGCCTTAACTAAAGGTCAGACTAGTTTTTCACTTGATGTTATCAGATCAGCAGTCATGTACCTGAAGGTCTGTCTCTATCAACAGTGGAGGAAACATTTGGGATTTGTGCCAGCTCTGAGGAACCCAAGTCTCCATAGAAGGCGATAGGAATTGCAGCATTTGCTGCCCATAAGATTACCAGAGCATCCTGACAAGGTTATGCACTTACTGCACTCCCAAAGAGTCAGCGTATGACAACTTCCAGATACAGTCTGAAACTAAAAGGCTACTACCTGTCCCATGATCTGACACCTGTGATCTAACACTGGGAGGACCATAGATATAGATACCACAGAAGTATGATATTTTAACTCTGTGTTGACACAGGACATACGCAGACAGTCTAGTCTATTTCCTGGCAACCTTTTGAGAAACAGGTTAGATCCTCTCTAACGTGTTTCCTCTTGGTATTTCTGCTGAGGTCTTTGAGCCCCATGCGATTACTTCTGAATGAGCACAAAGGAAGGCAGAGAAGAACAAGCCTAATTTCTGCAAAGGAATGTCTTTAAAAGTTCACATTTTTAAAAAAGCAACACATTTACAGTTAACTGTCTCAGTTCTGTGTAAAGCATTTAATAACCTGGGGGTGGGGGTGGGGGAACGGTCAGGAGTTTAAATAAAGAGAACCTGAAGAATACAACTGGTATTATTTGAGGACCATGACTCAAATACATCCAGTGCAGCATAAAGTTAATTGTTCTTCTAATCCAGAATTTGTGATGCCTTAACCTACAATTGTGGGCTTTCTTCCATGTGACTATCTCATAAATATTTACAGTAGGAATACAACAAGATCAAAAAAAGGTACATGAACCATGCTTACTTGTAATACTATGTATTTTAATACTTGATTCCACCCGCTCTTTTTCCTAGCCTGATCTCACATCTCTCTCTCTGTCTCCTGTTGTATAGGTCCGTAATTGGGATGGTAGAACAACTGGTAGGAATAACTTCAATTTCTGTGTTAAAGGTACCAATTTGCTAGAGCCCAAGAAAAAAAAAAAACAGTAAAAACAACACATGTATTTCACATTAGGCACCAAATAAGCCAGAAGTAACTGGAAGAATAAAAAGGGGTAAGAGTCAGAGGAGCGGAAGAACAACACATAGTGGTGCTGAACTAACTGCAATTCTTGAACATGCAATGTAGTCAATAATGCTGATATTTGTCAAAAGAGAGTGAATCTGCTTTTTATGGCACTAGTCCATCAATTTTTGAACATTTGAAATTAACTAGTATGTGTGTATATTATATTTTTATATAGAGATAGGTATTGCAAGCATTCCAATTGCTTTAGTGAGATGTGCACAAAGCTATCACCCTCAACTTGAGACTGAGACTTCAAAACAGATGCTGATTTAACTCGCTTTATAATATACTGTTATCCCAGACAGTTGCAAAATTTAGACACTGCTGGTAACACCAGTTGTAGTAGTCAGTGCATACTGGTCATCAACTTTCAGTCATTAATTCTGTACTGGTACTTTGATGAGGAAACAGAAAAAGTGTTTGGGATTTTTGCAGAAGTTCTGAAGAAAATAGTCTAAAATACTTTCTTCCACTTCTTGATGAATGTCCTATTTTACTGTAATATTGAAAATGCAGTATCTCAAAAATGAAGTACCTTCTAAAATGTACAAATACTAATAGCAGGACAATGAAATAGTGAAAAGCCTTTCAGAAGCTTTTCTGAGAAGTTACTGCTCTTAATTTGTGAAGTGATGGATGTTTCTTCTTTTCGTAATTGCTTGTTATTAATAACTGTGTTACTGAACATGTCCTCAGAATATAATCTGTTTCTGCAAAACAAGCTATTATTTCTGGATATACATGAATGTCTCTTCCTTCTAGAGGATTCTCAGCTATCTGGAAAAAAAAGCAGTGAAACAAACAAAAAACCACTTCCACACTTGAGTTCAGCTTGAACTACCAAATTAGTAATAGCTGCAGTGCTGCTCTACCATTGAGGCTTCCGGAAAGTAAATGCTATGTGACTTTGTTAAACATATATGGAAATGAAAGTATATCAATCTCTAGAGACTGGAAAAAGCACATGCTTTTGTTACAGTTTGTTTTGGGACATATAACAAAGTCAGAACTTTCTGCAACAAAGCTTTACACCTGGGAATTTGATGCCTATTTACAAGGGGTTACTAGCCACAGCAATGCAATATATTAGGTTAACAAAGAGCATCCAAGAGCCTCCACTACTACATTAGTAATACACACCAAGCCCCTCATCCTTAAATGGCACTGCAGTCAGTTTTTGCAGAGCTAGTAACTTTTTCCAAGGCTTTTAAAACAGAAGTAGTTACTGTTTTCACCCGTGCCACCCCATGAAGGACTTCATAATGTAACATTATCCAGCAGCCTTCAAATTCTGGGTCCATCTAACAGCATTACCACAGCAGTAATGACCACTACAGCTATTTTGAGATACAAGCAGCTGAAAGGAACAGGAAGAGACAGAAGGTAACAGGAAAGGTTATAGTGTTATATTGTGGGAAGGAGAGAGGGAGAGGAGAAGTAAGGCAGAGCAGAGCAAAAGAAACTACGCTCATGAAGCAGGCCTTAAGTTTACATACAATATAAAATAACTGGGTGGGAGATTTGTTTGTTTTTCAACAAATAAAAAATTGAAAAAAGGGGGGAAGTAAAAGCACTTGTAATGATACCACAACAGATAACCCACTACATTAAGAAGCTCTGCTGAAATACATCTAAATATCCAGAGGCAAAGATAGTGCAGAAGATATTGAGGAGGTAGATGGAAAGCAGAAGAAAGAGGGTACCGAAACAAAGGAACCACTGTATTTATGAGAGTGCACTTGTTGACAAAATAATTTTCTAGACTGGCTTACCTGAAGGTAAATAATGATTTACTGTCAAAATTTCATGTTTTCCTTCTATGGCAACTCTGTTAACAATGAGAAATGTCAGCGGTCTTCCATGAGTTTGTTTTCCCTACCACAGATAAATCAAGTAATAACATCTGTGTACAAACTAGTCTGGGGATCTGCACTTTAAAATCAGCTGGGACTACAGAGATTGATGTCACAGTGTGGCTTTTCATTTACTTGTTAAGTCACAGTCCATTAAAAGGCAGAAAACATTCAATACAGCAGCACCCCGGTCTCTTATGGCAACTCAAGTTAGGAGCCTTATGTTAGAAGCATCTCAGAACACAACTGGAAAGTTAGGTAGCTAGATTTTCAGAAGTGCCAAGTACCCAGCAGTTTCCACTCAAAGCCTGCCAGATTTTTAAGAAGCAGGTGCTACTCAACTACAGATTTGGCTTGCTGTTTTAGAAATCAAACAATTCCTCTGGCACCCCCACCCCCCAATAATTAATTACAATGCTTCTCCATGCCTCCACTCCCTCTTCTGCATAAGGAAATTAACATCTTTTCATATATGCGTATAGCAAATAACTGCCACCCATGCATTCCTCTTTAAGAGAGGGTATTTCACATTTCCACCTCACCACAGTAAAAGCATCTTCCCCAACAATAGTGGCACTAACTTGAAAAGACTAGTCTTAAAAAAAGGAGCTAGGCTGGTATTACCACCCTCATTTTTTAATTCACTCATATTAACTAAAAAGCAAACAAAAACCCCAGTGAAGCCACTGCAACCCCACCACCACTATTTCCTGCCTGAGTCAATTCAAAAGCAGTATTCCCCTTCTGCCAGTCAATGGGATTTAAGGAAGTTACAGTTTGTTCCAGTTCTTCAAAAGCCTGCACCAACGAGTCAATGTGCTCAGGATATGCAAATGCAGTTCAGCCTCCAAACATGATTCACACTTAAGGCTGGTTGACCCAACTTGACTGACAGAGTAACTGTTGACAAATACTTGGAATGAAGTCTAACAAACCAGCCTCAAAAGAATGGTTGGTCATGCATAATCCAGCCAGAGAGAGGCACAAATCTATCATGCAACAGGAGTAATGGAAATATTGGCCTGTTTACCCTTCCTCCCCAATTTATTCAGTAACAGATAACATTCCTAGTAGGATTAATAACTAGGAATCAAGAAAGACTAGAAGGATTAAAGATTGAAATATATTTCAATACAGAGAAAGACAGAAAGACAAGATGTACTTCTTCTGAATTGCCTTAGTCAAAAGAAGGAATCAGATTCTTGAAAAATGCTGCAGCTACTAGCTCATGCTTAAAGAGGCAGGAGCAGCAAGAAATTACTTCATGCGTTATATTTAAAAAAAAAAAAAAAAGACATCACAGAATGGTGTCTTGCAAGAAGCCTAATATGATTTGAATGAAGCATATTCCAAGAAACTAGATCAGTCTCTCCTGGACACAAGGTAGCATCCAAACGGCTCAACCAAACTGCAACAATTCTGGATTATGAGTAAACATGCAGGCTATGTGTCTGTGAAACTACAGAAAGGAAGCAAGATGTCTATGAAATTTGCATGTCCAAAGCTGAGCGTTAGTAAGGTTTTCAAGACAGTATTTTGAATCTATGTGCCAAAGTCCTGAATAAGTGCTTACTGGAACACATGCCTCCTTCAAGGGACATAGCTTAAAGTGCTTTTCCTTTAGGGGAGTACCCAGTAAGCCGTACATAATGTTAAAAAAAAAAAGATATAAAATAATCCATTCTATGTCCTTCAGTGTGCTATAGCAATTGTTGATCCAAAAGAAGACATCAGAGTGGAAGAGTACTTTCTGTGGCAAAGATGAACCTGAAAGTTAAATTGGGCCATTAGCAAAACTCTGTTCATTGCTTCCTCTTTCCTTCTTGATACTAGATCATTAATATAGGAGAAAATATTATCCTTTTCCTTCTTTTGAAGAAAATGGACAGTTGCCATGGTTAGTAGTTCCACCCAGAATTCAAGAGCAAGATTTAGATATGGTAAGGGAAACAGGTCTCCTCCACTTGTGTTCACTTTTGCATCCAGCCTGCTGTAAAGATCAGACTCTTAGACTTCACGTGAGCTCTTCTCTGCCTCTGAGCTACCTAACTTACTAAATTTTAAGTATCTCAAGTAATTTCATGCTGTAGAATAGGGTTCCTTAATTATTTGATACTTATAGTGATCTAATTTGACTATATAACGCATGCACATTTTCTGGTAGCTTTTCTGAATGGATAGGCATTGCACATTTGAGGGTAACTACAAATCTGATGTACAGAAGACAGACAGTAAGCACTAAACAATTTGTAACAAGGACTATTAACACTCAGCCTGGGCTCTCCCAGGAAGCAGGATGCCAGGTTTCAAGTAGTCCCAGGACATTTGTCCTTGGCATTCTCAGTGCAGACAGCACTTTGTCCTGAGCGTTACGCACCATGTGGGCTTGGGGCATTTTCTGTGCAGATATGATTATTCATGGTGGTAAAAGCCAGAATTACACTCTTAGGCTTCTTAGGCTTTGTGCCTTAATTACAAAATGGCAACATTTTTTTCCTGCATAAAACCACATATAAAACCAAAAACATTATTGCAAAGTACAGTGTGTGTAAGAGGGCAGGAAGCACGTACAGGTTTTTCAGGATACCATATTTCACACTGTACATAAGCTTAGCCAGTTTAAGGAAAAGATTACAGCATATGACTGTACTTCCAGAAAGAAAAAAAAAATCATATAGAACAGAACTTCCCAATCTGTTAGATATACTTAAAATGTCATTATAAAGTACATTCTATAGCTAGTTAGAAGTCTAAATAGAAAACCTTGAAAATGAAAGATCTCTCAGAGTATATATTCAGTATTTCAAACTACAGTAACTGAACATCATGCAGGTGTACTTCCTAGCACCATTTCTTTGTGGGCCTCGTGCCTTCCTTCCCTTTCCCATTACACTGCAGGATGGCTTACCCACAAAGGAGGACAAACAAGTTTAAGTGTCTAATTTAGACATCAACCAATATTCCCGACACACTTTTCTATCCTACTTTTTGTTTACTATTCTCTTCATACAGACAGCTGTAATGAAAGTTGGCTTCTATGACAGCAATTTTCTTATTGTCAGTCTTTGATTCCCAGCTTTCTTCTGTTTTATGGTTTCCATTGGCACAAAGCTTCAGTGACTTCGTTCCTCATGTTCCACTTTACTGTGAAAAGTGACAGCAAAAGTTGTGCTGTGGACTTCTGCATTAATATTGTTCAATTGGATCAGCTGTGTTCTACTTCAAAATGCACACAAAATGTTTCAGGGAAAAAAAACAAAACTGTTTTTGAAGACCTATGTAAGAAGCTGAATCAGTCGCACAATCCAGCTGCACCCCAGTGATTTGACCAAAGTTTAACAATGAAGGAAGTGGAGGACAGTCAGGTACAAACATGGTTGGTACAAGAGACAGCAGTAATGAAATGTGAGTATTTGTACAAACGGGCATCTGAAATGGACTAACAGGAGCACAGTTTTGCACTCGTGTTACTTCAGAGTTATTCTACAGGATTAATGCAATGATCAGAACTCAGGAGTTGCAGGTAGAAGTTAAGCTAAACTGAAAAACAAAAGTCCTTCATTAACCAAAATGTTAAAATCCAACATCTTAGGTGAATTTTTTCCTTTGCCCTTAAATCGAACAGCACATATAAATTTCAGTTAAATAAGTGAACTAAAACTTCTCTTTCTGCCATTGCTCCAACTTCAGGAATCAATTATTAAACTGAAAATTAGAGTCATACAGAACTGATGAAAAGTGTGGTGGATGAAGTCTAAACACTTCCTTACACAGGAAACTAAAATCCATGAAAATCTTACTCAGAAAAGATGGCCCATAAACCAAATTTGAAAACCATATACTACAAAAGGAAGGTAATAGAAAAGATGTATTTCCGATTTTGAAGATACGCAGGCATTTCTGTGGTGGTATCCAGACACGAACACAACACATGAATAGTCTGCTAACATTTTAGACTAGGACTTCTGGCTGCAAAAGTGTACAGCAGAAGTGTTGCAGGAGCTTTTAGTGCTAGACGTGAACGGAGTAAGGGTTTCCTTGACAAACTCAAGTCGTTTACTTGTGAAAAAGCATTATCTAAAATTCACTACCATTTTGACACTACCTCTAGAAGGGAGAAAAGAAATTTTTTTTCACCTTCTCCCCCACCCCAGTATTCTAGACCTTTAGTTAATTAAGTGATAAGTAGCAATACTAGAATGGAAAAGTTAAGGAAAGCATGTTTTTATCTTTTTTTGAGATTGTTCTGTGTTTGCTCTAAGCAGTTGGAAAGTACACGTTTCAAAATATCATGAGACCAGATGAGGAATATACTAACTATGATGAAGAGCCACAAGCCTTAATGCCTTCTCCTTCACATGACTGGAAGTACATCCACCCACCATGTGGTCAAAGTCATGCGACAAGAAACACTGGCTATGTGAATGAAGATGTGAGTCCAGCCACACAATTGCAGGGGGACAGAGGAGGCAGAAGTTGCAGGGTTCTAGGTAAAGAGGCAGCAGGGAATGGCCCTGGTGCACTGTCCTGCACCACTGTCTTACAAACTGTCAGTTTGAACCTCAAAATACTTAAGATAAATGAAGAAAAATATTAGGACTTCAAGCATGTTTTTTTTAGGCTGGAATAGGACATACTGTAAGATGCTTATGGAGATTTTACACTCATCCATTTCATATCTGCCAGCAAGGCAAGTCAGGAAGGCTGTACTTCCTGCCCTGCGATTGAAGCTTCCTGCAGACACTCCTGGAGCATGTACAGAAAGGGCAGACAACAGGTTGGGAAGACCCATTGCACTTGTTTTGGGCACAAGAACGAAATACACATTTTCGCACTGTACAGTTCTCTTTGCTCCCTGCCTCCACCTGCTCCAGGGGGGATCACCACTGATTGACACCAGTGCTCCAGGAGAAGTCCTGTCTCTTCCCCACTTGGTCTTCCCACATAGCTCTCATCCATGCCCATGCCCTCCTCCTGCTGCTTGCAGTACAGGCCTTACTTTCCTTCAGTAGTAAATATTCCTCCTTTTTTCCTCTCAGTTGTCTTCTTCAAACAGACATCACCATCTTTTACCTGCCCTTACAACCCCTACATCTGCTACCCAACTGCCTGCCTGCTCTTTCCCCTCTTCCATCCACCTCCACAGGGTGGGCTTTTTTGGTTGGGGGGTTTTATGGGGTTGGTAGGTTTTAAAATTTATTTTAAAATTATCTGATTGGGCTACCATTTCTTTCTTCTCTCTCCCCCCTCCTGACAGAGTCTCAAGGACAGAGATTCCCCATCCCCACACCCCATTTTCATTCTGCAATGAAACATTTTTTCCACAGGGTGGGTATATAAACATCTGGGGATGCTCCTGAGGCATAGCTACAAGACACAGGCCAGAGGAGGAACCGCAGGGCCAGCAAGGAAGGCTGCAGCTCCTGCTCCCACTTTGGGATGCCACTTATGCTTCCAGTTTCACATGCTAGCAATAAAACCACCTCCTTGTCACATACTTCTCCGGGGTAAATTCATGTGCAGACTCCTCCTTCCCCAAGCTCTCTGACAGAAAGATTTTACAAGTAATAGTGAAATCAGAGCTGAAAAAAAACCAGGTGTGTTCATAGAGAGGAAGTGCACAACATGAAGGATAAGCCCAAACATGTCTGGTATCATCAGTCGTACTGAAAACACTTCAGAGTTGTCAAAGGAATATGAGGGAAGGGTGAGAGAAAGAAGGAAACAGAAAATGTAATGTTAGCCATTTACCAGTATTTAAGTGAAATTCAGCATACTTTGAGTATTTTTATGGTAAAGCATCAAGCTTGACTGCTACTTGAATTACATACTTCATGAATGGTGCTCAGAAGCACAAAGAATAAGATAAAATAGAAAGATATTTATTACACAGTAACTGAGAAATGAAATAGTGTTTTGCAGGCTTTGCTCTCAATGCAGAGAATTGTACAATGTGTTCCACAAGTTACACCTCCTTCTGAGGAAGCAGTATGTGTAAGAGATTTTTATGCACATTTCCTTAAGTGCTGTTACCTCACAGAATCCTTCTCCACAGTTCATTTGGATTTTTTAGACAGCGAAATATAAAACAGTAAAGGAAAACATTAAAGTAGAATTTACAAGCTTCTGAAATTAAAGTTGTTGTACAGAACCGAGCTCATAAGAAACCAGCAGTAGTTTCAGGGTTTAACTGGTCCATCAGTACTCTCATAATCCACAGAAATTAACCCTACATAAATGCACTGCAATCATACCACTTACTAAAGTCGAATAGGAATAGATCTATCCCAGAATTTTGCTGGAGGCAAATTCAGCTGATTAAAAACACTGGCCATTCATCTACATTATTTAACATCACACCAAAGCACATGTACTTGATGGGAATTAGAAAGTAGTAAAGTCAAGCTGGATGGGACCTTCAAAGCTGAGCAAACCAGGATAGGCAGTAGCATGATATTAAATTGCAAGTTAAATTATTAAAACCATGAAAGGTATCACACAAAACACCAAAGGAGTTTTGTCATCTTATTGAAGAATTAGGTAATGGAGATCTAATTAAAAGGCTTACTTTGAACAAAGGAATAGGAATGTGAAATTGACATAAAGTAATTAGCAAATCCATCAAGAATATACTTTGGTAAGAAAATTAGGGAAGGAAATCTAGATAAAGTATATGTGGCTGCACACACCATGGATATCAGAGTCTGTTGGGGCAAGACAATGTAGTGCTGTCAAAAGTAATTCATTAAATTAATTGAGGGTCACAAAGTACCTGGACCTCCTGTCAAAGTTAGTCTGAATTAGATATGAATATTAATCAATCTGTTTTTATTATGAGCACAAAGGACATTTGCATATCATAATTCTGCTGGAGTTCTTATCAGGGGCTCATCGCCAGGGAGGCACTTGAAATGCTGCTTAGAATTCATGAGAAGAGCCATGAAACCAGATCCAATCTACTTAAGGTCAAAATCCCTATCATGCTATGATGGTTTTGGTACCACAATGAATATTCATAGATCTGTCATCTATGTTTACCTCAACTTTTAAAGCAAGAAGTAAACTAACAGTATTGCCTACCTGAATTTCACGATATCAGTTACTCTAGTCCTTTCTTTAAGCAGCAAGTTATTCACTGAAGAGATCCCCAATTCTAGAGAGCAAGGAAGGAGGGAAAAAATGGCATAAGTAACTATCTATTAGAGCTCCTAATGCAAAGTATTTATAACAAACAGCAATGTAACTTCATGTTAGCAGGAAGAAAACAGCTACTAAGAGAGAGAGTCAGGAGTTTCTCCAGCTCTTCTCCTTTGCAGACCACCACAGATATCAGAATGGCTGAGCTACTGCCATTTGTGAATGAATTCAAGGATTAGAGGCTACCTTGTTCACTGCAGTGCTGGAAGAAACTTTCACTGACTTGTGCACTCTTGGGTGTTCTTTATTCTTTTTCTAATATGTTTGCACACTGTTTAAAATATACGTGTGTGTGTGTATGTATGTATGTATATGTATTACATAGTTAAAGGAAGTAAATAAGGAGCATAGGTTCAAAAGCAGTTAACTAAGTTTTGGCTGCTCCCTTTGCTAGGGTCAAACCTTAGTATTAGCAGGGGCTGGTGGAAAGGCCCTAAACCAGATGTATACTCCAACATTTTTGTGTGCAAGATTAGTTAGTTCTTACTGATCAGCCTTCAGATCACTGGCAATACCAGGTAGTTCAGAAAGTAACTGGTTTGTACCAAGTGCCTGATAAAAATGTGTAACTTGGCAGTTAAGTCTCCTGACATGCGTGAGGTTTAGCAAACAAGTTTGTTATTGAATTATTGTCCATGACATCTGCTACTAAGTTCAGCAGTTCTCAGTAGAAGGAAGGATGGATTACAAGTACTGCAGGCAATAGCAGAAGGAAACACATTCGTAAGAGCTGGCTCTGAGCGACAAGAAGAATCACTGCTCTAGAATCTGCTGTTGAAGTAGCAGCAGACTATTTACCAGTGTTAAACCTGTATTGAAAAAAAAACCAAACCACACAACAAACCAGAACACCCCTGTATTCAGAGAGCATCCACCTTAATGACAAACTGTCATGAAAGCATTCATCTATGAGAAATGGGCTTCAAAACAGACATAAACTGTGAGGAAAGCTGAAAACTCCAAACAATCCAGTTCATGCTTCAAATGTTCATGTAAAATAAGGTAAAGTAGTAGTAAATTAAATTTTATGCATCCTATGTTAGGTAGGGCAATGTTTTATAGATTTTATTAAAAAAAAACCCAAACAAAACCACCTCTCCTACACTTGAGCTCCCTGGTGTTTTCTCTTTCACACTACATGGCAAGACATTTGCTTGCTGACTTTCACTGGGGGCTTGTTTGTCATTATTTCAGCCTTCCTTGCTCACAAACCGGGGAACCAAGTGTTCTGCTTTTTCTCAGACTGACATAATTTTACTTTTTAAATCTGGCTTAAGTTTTTTTTTTTATCTTTACGCCTGTAGTTTTCAGAAAAGACTGTCAGAAAATTTACGGACTAGAAACAAAGAGCTGAGGCAGAAGAGAGCAGGTAAAATAGACTATAAATGAAGAAAAATTGTAAGTCAAGAGAAGAATGCTGGGGAGGAAAAGAGGGAGGGGGGAAACTTGTCTGCACAGCATTACATGTCAGAGACAGAAAGCTTTGATCACCTTTTTTGTTAAGATAGAAATCTGGGTGGTCAAAAAAGACAGACTTCACAACAGTGGATTACTAAGACGAACAGTATTAGGAATTGGCTATAACTGCCTTTGTGAAGATAATGTTTGATGATTGCATAGCCCTGAGAATGACACAAGGAGACTCTCTGGAAAGAATGAGATTTGAGTCTCCTTCCTTTGGCTAAGGAGTCAGACAACAGCTTTTTACTCTTTAGTTACCTCAGAATAATGAGGAGGAGACAAAAGTAAACTCTAATTGACAGAACAATAAAGCTTGACAGACTATATAAAGGGTGTAGAGTTACTAGATGAAGGGCTTGAAGAACCACAGGTCCCAAAGATGGGACATCTAGTCTGAGCAAAGCAAGAGGCTATCAACATAGCAGAGGCACACAGGGAAAACACTTCGTATCATAACGCTTGGGCTCCACATAAACTATATTCAGAATTCTGAATTCAGAGTTCTGATGATTTCTGCCCTCCCCCCTGCACCCCCCGGTAAAATAACCGTATCACAATAAGCTGTTCCTCAGACAAAACAACTGAGCAACCAGCTTATTAACACATGACACTGCACTGGTTGCCTAACAAGTTCAATAAGAAAACAAATAAAATCCTTAAAGCCAGCAAGGCAAACATGCATTTTTAGAGTAAATGTCAATTTTGTAACTGAATTGTCACCGAAAGTTGGCTACCTTCTAGTTAAAGACTCTGTGGACAATATCTGATATATAGATAGGAGAACCAACTAATTTAACTGCAGTTAAACACAGACCTTCTCACTCAAATGCAATGCAACTGAAATCAAAGTGGAGAAAGATTCATATTAGTAAATTTTGCTGAGAGAAAACTGAGACAATTATGCATTATGAGATGTTAGCGCAGAGTACACATTAACAGCACACGTAACATCCTAAAAACACGCAGACAATGCAATTCTGTATAAGCCATTTCAATATGTAACAATATTTATAAAAATGAGGTAACGGTAGATAGCTTTTAAGCCAAATGTCTTCCTCCACCTCTCTCCCTGAAGAAAAATAGACTAAGTAGAAAATAAATGAATTACACTTCCCTAAACTGTAGCATTAGAAACCTAGGGCCATGCTGTAAGAGCAGCACGACAGAACAATGAAAGCCATCCTCGTACAGCAACATTTTTAGAAGTCAGTCACAAATGAGATCTGGACCAGTAGTTGTACGCCATTGCGTCACAGCTATTTAGAGTCCCAGATGAATGAAGCCTGTAGACTGAACCCACATCCTAATGGACAATTTAATTCACAAAACCACTTCTATAAGTGGTAGACTTCGGGCTTGAAAGGCTATTAAATGAACTGGCATAGAGTACCAGCCAGCAGAGTGGAAAGAACGGTTGTTTGCAGGTACTGCCAAGGCACACTACTAATCAAGCTGTAATCACTTTCTATGAAGTCTGGACAGCTTATTGCAGACTTGCCCACATCACTCATTCATTAAGAATGTCAGTTATAAATAGCAATTGTCTAAGTGTTAGCATTGCCTGAGAATTTGAAGCTTTATGCTTGTCTGAAGCCTTGTTTTCAGAGCTAACAATTCAGCATACTTCCTGTATTTCTAAATAATAATTGAATTACTGATTTAACCAGTTACAAGAAATCACTAACGTTCCAACATTAGCAGGCGATTTCATCATTATCCTGACATTATCTGCTCAGATGATTTCTTATTTTACTTAGTCCATCACAGCTTAAAGTCATATTAGCCTTTTTGAGAAGTTCAGTATAAAACCTGTGCATGAAAACAAAGATGACAAAGTACAAATCAATATGATAAATGACATACTGATTACCCTAGAAAGGTGAAACATATCTATTACTACAGTGCTTCTACTGAAGAGATACATATTCTTTTAGAGAACCTAAATGCCAAAGGAGTCTATTTTGATGGGGCAGCTACAAAAGCGTCATAAGCATTAACAGACTTGAGAAAATTAATGCTGTTATTACTAAGTGTATCAAATTCAGACATAAAAATCATTAGTGCAGCCCCATAACATTTTCTAAGTTGTTTTCTAATTACACAGAACAGGTTGAAATTTGATAAAAACTTGAAGACACTATATATCTAAAGTGTAAGCTTTAAAAATGCATTTGTGTCTTAAGGAAAAGTATTTTCTAAGCTAAAAAGGCCATGAGTTTACAATAGATGAAGAGTTAAATAGCCTGCAAACATTCAGTCCTTTCCATTGAAAAAAAAATCCAGACATTGAACTTCAGCTGTTTCACCAGTTTATCCATAAGAAAATGATCATCTAAAACTTTATATTGGGTTTCGTTATCTTCATTAGAACATCTGACTTTTTCATCCTTTTGCAAGCTATTAAAAACAGAAATGGAAAAAACACCAAGTATTAGTTTTGCACCTGCTAAGTAATTTTCATATCTCTATAGTCATGTATAGTACATACACAAAGATTTACAATCATCCTTCCATTCCAGTCAATTGCAAAGTCACATGCATACAGAAAATTACAGATAGCCAGTAGAGCATATTTTATCATTTCATTATGATACTTATAACTGGTACACCAAATCATTTAATAGAGCCATAATTAATGTGAATGGAGTTAATGTCAATGAGTTCAGAGCTGTGCATATTTGAAAGCAGAAGAGCCATAAGGTATGTAACATTAAATGTAAGTTGAGGCACAAAAAATCATGAAAGCTCATTTTAATTTCTCCCATTCCTATCAGAGGGATATAAGTCTCAAAATTAGAGTCCTCTAGAGGACAATGTAGAGATGGAGTTTACACTTAGATACATCTGAAGGAGGAAGATATCTCTATTCACCAACTTAGCCTAGAAGAGGACTTGGGACAGTAGCCTACTTGAACTTACCTCTGAATAAGTTTTCCCCACCTCAAACATTGTTTTAAAGAGATCCTTAGAAGATAGCAACATTAAGACATTCCAATATTTTATAACGTTTACATTCCCCTCCCTTGGCCTCCAGAAATGTCCCCAAGAAAAAAGCAAATGATCCTCTTGGAAACTGCTAGGAGTCAGACACATAGAAGGCTGACCTCCAGGTCATGTTTATCTGTGCTGGCATCAAGCTTCCTATTTCTTCTCTGTTCTAATGAAATTCTTCGGCTTATCAGTGACACAGGTGTGTCTACTTGGATGATGAATGGACAACACTGTATGAACACACTAAGGAGAAGACTGAAAGATACCTGGGTCAGAGGCTGGGAGTGCAGAAATTCAGCTATGTAAGGCGTGAAATCTTTTATTTCATTCCAATTAGACACACTGGATTTTTAGTATGGAGAAACTCAGTATGTATTACAATGTTTGAGAGGCTAAGCCTTTCATAAAGAGAAGGAAAAAGTATCTGTGCGCTAATACTTCTTTCTCAGATTATTTTACTACTGTACAACCTAAATCTAACAGTGATCTCTTTTACTGTATGTAAAGGCTTTCCTTTTTCATAAGGAAACAGCTGAAAAAGGCTAATACCACAGGGGTTTTGGTGGGAGGAAGGTGCATTTAATAGTATGCTTTTCAGAAGCAGGTACTGTGTTTTCATACCTGCCAACACAGACTTTGAGAACCTGATATGAATAACTTAACTGATTTATCAGATAAAGGATGTAATTTACTTAAATTTTTGCTTCAAAATCTAGTATGAATAATCCCTTAGCTGTCTGCTTTAAATCACACAGGTGACAATCAACCTGTGTGCTACTACAAATCCTGTACTAACAGAAGCAGACAGGTCGAGGTAATCAACAGAACAAAAAAAAGCCACCCAAAACTACAATAGATCATCGAAGTCCTATCGACCCTAAAGTGATGTCTTTTAAAGAACTAGAAAGAGGGAGATCCTGTTAGTGAACATAAAACATCTCCTTCTTCAATAAGCAAAGAAAGAACCTAGCAAGTCACTAGTTATACAAACAGCTCCACTGCCTACACAGCGGAGTTCAGCCTTCGCAAAAACAGCCTTGAAAAAACACTTGTTTTCCTAAGGCAAAGACTTTCAAAGTCATCACTTCCCACACCTACCCTCTCGAAAGGAGGCCTGGCATTTTGAAGAAAAAAAATACCCCAGTAATAAGCATTATTACTATGACAGGCTGCATATAACACGTGAATAGCATTGTAAAAACAAAACAAAAACATCACCAAGTGATGTGAATGCACAGACGGATGGCTCAGCCGTACAGCTGACTGTGTAAGTTCATGACACTGAGTGTTCATGTCACACCAGGCTAATTACTCCACTCTGCTGGTGTCACAGGCAGCTCTCATGAGCCTCCTCTGACCCCTCTGAACTCTGATGCAGAGAGAGCATTTCAAGTCCACATCCGTCTTGGTGGTTTTGCTGTAGGGTTTATCTATGCGATGAAAGAGAGAAGCAGCCCATTCTCTCAGGCCACCTAACACAGAAGTCATTATAACTTGGTCTGCATTTTGAACCAGTAACAGTGCCTCTGTAATTCTCAATAGCAGTGGACCAGTTTCTTTAAACTAGTAAGTTACTGCAGCTCATTAAAATTTGAGACAATCAATATAGTAATGGGGAAAATAAATAATCCTTCATTCAAGTCTCCCATTTTTTTTTTCAGTTTATTCAGACTACAGTAGTAAAGAGCCAAGAAATGTCAGGTTTAACTTTTCCTGTACCCCATACAAAGCAATAGCCAGTCTTCCTATAAATTCACAGGAATTTGTAACTTTATCTGTCATCAGCACTGACTGAATAAGGGTAATTATTAAGAACCAGTTTGAGCACTCTAAAAGAGAACACAGCTCCTCTTAATTATTTTTTTTTTAATTTAAACTACCATTGACTACACTTCAGAACTAATTCTGTGTCTAAGGCAACAACTGCATGTACAAAAGCATCCAGACAGGCTTACCCAAAAACAAGAACCTTAAACATTCACAATGACTTGGCAGAAATCACGAGGACATGAGCTATCAGTAGTAAGTGTCCTTGGTATGTAGCTCCAATTGTAAAACGCTGACTTTTAAGCCTATCGATAAGTTCTTAGAGAGGCAACAAATAAGTTTTGAAGTTTCTTTGCTAGATTACAAGATTCTTATATGCCATTTCCTAAACAGAAGGAAGACTCAATGATTACCCACATATCTGATTATTTCAGTGGATTAGTTTCAGAATCAGAAAAAAAATCTGATTAAAAATCAGACTATAAGCAGTATTAGCTGCATCATATTACTTTGTTTTTAATTAAGCAAAGAACATATCTACATCAAAGAACAAGCAGTGCTAGTGGCACTGAGCATATGCAATATTAACAGATTCTGTTAATGCAGATTCTGACTTTAGCCTTCCTCCCACACACACATATTACCATGGTGATGTGCAAAATTTGCTGCCTGGGATTTTGGAACAGTACAGTATTTGAAATGCCCTCAGCATCTTTGAATAGATGCAAACACAAATTAAGTTACATTTAAAGGGACAATAAGCCACAAATAGTTTGATAAAGCTGTCTTTACAGAAGAACACTGACAAAAATATCTTAATATAACCTCAACCACTAGAAACAAAGCAGCAAAGCTTTCACATTATGCTTTCTGTCCCTGAAAGAAAGGGAACTAAGTTTAAGGATTTGAGAAAAGAAATAGCATACATTCAGTATAAAAAGCATAATCTAGAATTGCCCATTATCTCTGTCAACATTTGAGTAGCTATCTGTGGAACTGTCACTTTCAGAACAACATTTTCTTTAAATGAATTATTAATTTATATGCTTTTTCACTAAAATGCACACTTGTTTGGACTATAACAGATTTATACCTGTTGTGAGTTTCCCACATAACAGATTTACCTGTTGTGAGTTTCCCACAAGTGGGATCACTCTTGATGCAGTTTCCCTTTATTTATTTTATTTTTCAACAGAAATTAAAAAAAAAAAATCTTATTAAATGAGGGTCATCTTACTGTGAATACGCACACTTGTTTGGACTATAACAGATTTATACCTGTTGTGAGTTTCCCACAAGTGGGATCACTCTTGATGCAGTTTCCCTTTATTTATTATAATTTTCAACAGAAATAAAAAAAAAAAAATCTTATGAAATGAGGGTCATCTTACTGTGAATACATACATATCCTGACTACATAGAGGGCACAGAACTGGGAGCAAAGGTGACAATTCTTGGTTCTTTGTGCCCCAACCAAATAGGTTAAATAAACAAATCCATCACAATCTCTAAAGTATGAGGACAATACATATACCAGTTTGCAAGCACCTTGGGATACAACTAACACAATTATGATTCTAATGAAGAAATACAAGGGACAAGACTTCAACATAACTGCTACCTGCAGGTAATGACAAATATTAGCCTTGCAAATGCATTCTTGCAGAGATGCAGCTGACTTTCTTCACAGACACAATTGTAATGGATTCAGGATCTCAATGAATGGTTCACCACTGACTTCATCATAGCCAGGGTTTAACTTGAAACACTTAAAACTGAAAGGCGTACCTCACGACTCCTACAGACTTTCCGGGAAAGGCCTGCTGTAAGTGGAAGCATCACTTAACAATCATGCATGGGTGAAGAAGAGGCGCCAGTGCAGGGATTTACAAGCTCTTCTTTAGAGCCCTCACAGGAAGCTTGGCACTGGTGGACCCTGGGGGATGGTCCACATGGAAAAACTGCATTACAGTCCATCACATTTCACAATAGAGCGGCTGTACTGACATACTGCCCCTTTGAATTCACCTCAATACAGTGTTAAGTACAACTAACATTGTTCCAGAGCATCACAAGGTTTTACCCATTACAAGACAGCTTAGCAGAAAACAAGTTACAATTGCATCAAATAACAGAGCTGGACACACCTAGATTTATCTTTCAGAACAAGTCACTATTTCAACACTGAAATAAAAAGACTTGATTACTCAGCAAACCCTGGCTATACCAGTGACATGATCAGTGATATGCTCCCACTGTGAGCAGATCACCTAAACATTTGTGTAAGATGAATTTTTGATAGGACAACCAAAAAAAAAAAAAAAAAAAAAAAGAGAAAGAAACTAAAGGAATGCACCAGAGCTACTGACTTAGTCTTCCATGACCTCCACAAATTATTCCCCCCATATGCTTGAGGACAATTAAAAAAAAAATCTGATTATTTGATGCAAGGAATGCAGGAAATACCAAAACTAACGCAATTATTTGAAGACCACTCCCTGCTCCCTCCTCCCTCCCCTTAAAAATTAGAGGTTACTTAAAACAGGTATTTCTAAACCTTTCTTTCAGTGCACTGTAGATTGACTTCTTGGACATGTCACCACCAAATATAAAACAGGTAAACCCCTGCTTCTGAAATACTTACACATAGTTTTGGCTGAAGAAAACAGTTTCTATCATACCTCAAAATCTGTTTATACAGTTCAGGTGAACAGGACTACTCAATTTCAAACTACTTTCTTACACCAATTTTAATTTCTTTTTATTATCTCAAGGCAGAACAAACCTTATAAAACTCAGCTTATTAGAAAAGGACTTCAGTACGGAAAATCAGGGCAAGATACCACTCACTTGAAGGGTTCAGAAGGGAAATAGGTAGTTGAGCTCAAATGAAAAATTGTTCTTACTTACTAGTATGACTTTTGACGAGGGAACCAACTGCAATTTATGAAGGTCCTATTTTTGCACAAGATTTAAACAGTCGATCTCCAAGTTCAGTGGGTGAATACAAGAAAGATGACAAAAGATCCCCTTCCAAAAAGGAAGTGATGGAAAAGTATATCAAGCCCATACAAAGACAAGCCTGTACTTTATAACAGAAAAGGCACTAAGTTTAAGACAGAAATTATCAACTTCATTCAAAAGACAGACACACTCATTTTTTTCTGTGAGGACAATTGGGATTTTGATTGGGAAGGCTTTGGTGACAACACACTTCCTATTCTGTGGAAAGTTCGTTCTCCTAAGAAAACATTTCTGAACTCTGTGTAATAACTGATAAAGTTCAAGGCATGTACTGTCAGTAAAAAACCATGTTGAGTTGTACAGTAATTTGTAAAAAAGCACAAGACACCAAAATAACCAGCAAAGAAAGATGCAGTCTGTAATCAGCTATTTGGTTCATGCATTGTTTTGCCCTTGTACTGTGATTTATGTACTGATAAAAAAAAAGCTCTCTGTGTTTTAGCCTAAATGGTTAGAGATACGTACAATATTTTACCCCTGCTTGCCTAAAGTGCAACTGTAAGTACTGTAACTGTTTTGCTGTGAAAAATTATTGGAGTGGTCTTCACCATGTGAATCTTCTCCCACCATTAGGAGCCCATTATGGTTTAGATGAAAGTTTCTCCTTTACTGTTCTAAAGATGAATTGCAATTTCTCCTCCAGCACCTCTACTCCAACGTAGAGGCAATGGTTTATACAGTGCAAACAAATCTCATCATGGGCCGTGACACTTCTGCTACAATTTATGTATGGTGGGGAGAGGATTCAAACTCTGTCCAGTGAAGGACTGAGCTTACAGTTTTCTAATAACCACAGTATCAGATCAAGTGCTTAGGTAACTGCAATCCAATAGACCATTGACATTATTAGATGTTGGCCTAGACTGTGATCCATACTTTCAACATCAGCCAAATAAGCAAGCCATCCACTGAACATAACCCACAGAGATGCTTTGCAGTCGCTTGTTGAATATACCTTAACCATAACTTTGAAGCAAGCTGAACAGCAGTTCCTAGCTCTTCAGGCAGTGCAATTGTCAGCAGCTTGCTTTCTCCGATGTACCACTCCGATGCGCTACTGCACATTCAGAGAGAAGGTATCAGTTCTCCCTCTGACATCTCATGACAAATATTACCAATCTGACTGGACAGAAAGCTAACCAAATCAGAGGAAGTTAATACAGTATAGTCATGTTTCCAGGAAGAAGCCTGCAAAACCTGCTGCTGATTGCATTGACACCTTATGTCTTCATCCTTACACCTCCCTCCTAAACCCTTCTGTTAATGTGACACTGACAAAGATGGAAGAGTGCTCTGAAGTAGGTCTGCACTCCCTTAACTGTGCCTTCATTACAGGCAGGAGAGCTCCTCTTCCTCTTGGAGTTGAGGAGAAGCAATCAAGAGAAACTTCTGCTCCTCTTAGGACAATAATTACCCTTGGACTAGTGGTTTCATTTCACACATCCACTTCTAACCACACACAAAATGTTGAACTAGAAAGAGACCAAAGGGGTCCTCAAGCAGAGCTACCTAGCCATGTAACAGGCACTGAGAACAGACCCTCTTGTAGGAGGACACTCACCAGCCTAACTTTCCTACACTCTCTTTGTTAACAACAGCCAGCTTTCTCCCTGCTAAACTTCCTCTTCAAACGGCTCTCTATGTGAAGCCCCCGCTTCAACATGTTCAGTGCAGCTGTTTGATTGCACTCCTACCCACTTTCATTTGTTTCAGGTTGCTTGTTCCTTGAATTTGTCATTATTTCTTGACATTATCACTAGTCACACAATAAAACAAGAGACACTAATCACGCAAGACAGACTTGCTTCATCAAAATATCCTGAAACCTTTAAGTGACTGTGAATACTCAAAAGCCTCTCTTCAGATTTACTGACTTTTTTTAAACAAAAAGTAATCCAACCCACCCATCTCTGCATCAGCATCCTTCAGCGAAGCATTCCTCCTCCCCTACCCCCCTTTTATTTTCCTCCCAGGCTTGGCTACAGGAAGGAACACCACGTCCCTGCTTTTCTAATGCATCTCCATCTAATCTATTCAAAAATTTGTTCTTGAAAAAAAATAATCATGTAGTTGTGCAGACATC
This sequence comes from Aptenodytes forsteri, assembly GCF_000699145.1. Lineage (NCBI taxonomy): Eukaryota > Metazoa > Chordata > Aves > Sphenisciformes > Spheniscidae > Aptenodytes > Aptenodytes forsteri. The sequence goes on from NW_008796115.1 coordinate 1,114,164, forward strand.
ATCATGCACACTTAGCTTCAGTACTTTTAACGCAACGGTAATACAGCAAGACAGCTATAATATTAAAAAAAACTCCTTCCTGTTAACCCTGCTAAGTATACTTTAAGGACTGATAAAATTGCATTAGAAGACAGACATACATGTACCGGCTACATTTGTGGAGTAAACAGCAGCCAATTCCCTACAATCCTTCAGCATATATAAGAAAGCATTTCTCTGACTTCTAAGGTATCAAAACAATGACTAACCTTCACAACACCCTCAGTTCTTTTAAGACTCAGTTATTTGCTTTACAGGCCAATATTAAGATTAGGAGACACAAGATAAACAGATATGGTAGTTACTAGCAAATACATTTTAATGAATACAACACAGCAAGGTATAACAAGGCTCTACGAAGGGCGACACTAGTTTTCACCCATTTTCTCTATCTGAGCACACAGAGAGGCATACAGCAAGAAAGAGATACCCAAAGGTAAGGTGGTGACCAAAGATAACTGGGTCATTCAGATGCATGTTTATGTAAAGCTACAGTCTTTAATATTAGCTAGAACTGTATCTAGTAAAAACATGTGCTGCAGTAAGGAATTTGATGATAAATTGCTATCCGGTTCCTGGACTCATGTTGTCACGTGTAATCAAGAGTTGCAACTAAGTTGCTGAAAGCTAATTTGAATAATCAAAGTATCACTCAAAATTAAGTGAAAGTTAGTCATATTTTAATTCTATACAAGCACTCGGTGACACTGACCAGAACCTAGTGGGTTTCTGCATGTAGAGCTAACACGAAGTATGACAGAGTTTGCAAAACAGACTGGCAAGAGATTTTCTTTAGCAATATGGTATGCTAAGCTTACATATAATTTGCCACTCCACAACAAGCTAAGTTCACCAAAAATTAAACAAACAAATAAAAAGACCTGCAAGAGAGGTACTTCAGAGAAGTACTTTAACTTTTTTTTTTTTTTACATTGAGTAATTTAATTCCACATTATGCTTTATGCCTAAAGGTTGGTCTATAAATCACATTAAGCAAAGAGAATGTCTCAACACTATTCTTAATAGTTTGAAAAAAATTCTTGAACTCCAAGAAACTACTATCTCAGTCATATACCACAGAATGAAATAAGTTTTCCTTGTAATTTATATGACAATGGTGTAAAGAAAAAGTATTTTTCTAATAGCGTATTGTAATTCGAGCAAGAAATCCCTACTGAAGAGACAAAAAAAGAAACCCCTTCACACCCCACCTTTGAGGGTCAAAAGGTCTGGCACAAATATCCAAAGGGTTTGTGCAAGTCTGCTCTAAAGGACTTGCTCAATTTACCAGGTGTTACATGGACTCCTCCTCAGTGAACAATGAATTATAGCAGCAACTGCTGATTAACATTATTTCACCACCACAAACCATTACTCCTTCTAGAAATGTAAGAGTGTCAATTACACTTCCTGTTCGGGAAAAATATGAAACAAGACACTTAACACTTCTTGTTTACTGTAATACCTCCACAGGACATGATCTGACTTCTTGACACTACGCTAGGGTTAATGTTTTATCATTGCAATGAGAGCTCTGATATCTAGGTAGAAAGTCACACTAAAATATTTAAAAAGTCACTTGGAACACACACGCAATTTCTCTTCTCCCTTTCCTGTTTCTAAATCAACTCAACTGATTTTTTGGACAGCAGAAAGTATGATGGGATGTTCAAAACATTTCTAACTGCCTTTTCCCTATCATGAGAAGCCACCACGTCCACAAGACTTCCCACAGACCACCACACTGCAAGCCACCACAGAACTTCTGACACCCTCTTAAGGTCAGAATTACTAGCAAGCTTCAGAACAATTTATTTTGTCTGGTTATATGACAGCGTAATTAAATTGTCAATTATTTTTCAGCAAAACAGCCTTTAAATCAAAGATTATGTATGACACAGCTGTAACATTTCTGGACAAGCTGCACCTAACAACAGTTTCAGAGTTCTTCATTCCTCTGGTGTACAAATGCATTATAATGTTTTATACACGCTGTACGCTGTAATTTCTGATCTATACAACTTTGATCTAAGTATACAAAAACTTCACCAGGAAGTTTCTTGAACATAGACTAACTGATTCTCTGCTGTGGAAAGGATACCAGCCTTTCCTCAAAGCAGAAAGCGTGTAGAGAGTTTTACCCATTAGCAAAATAATTTTAGCTATCCAGACAGCTATATCTAGATTCTAGCTTCTCACCCAAGCTAATGGGAGAAATTAAATTTAAGAGAGCAATGATGCAGCTACTGACACATAATTAAATGTATACACATACTAAAATTTATACAGTGAATTATCTCATTCCTTATTTGAGCTGCTACTTAGTTAATTAGTGGTTGTAGTCATTTGCTTGATCACTTGCTACAATTTCATCTACAATAGTCCCTTTTTCACCCTTCAAAAAAAAATTATTACAATAGAAATTTAGTATTTTATTACACCTTTCAAAATTTCATCTATATTTCAACAACATAAAAAAACCAACTTTCAGAAACGTATCTGTACCTTCACTGAGCTAATTATTAGTCAATTAATTTGCTTAGGTAATCTGATCAAACATTCCTTATGAGTGAGGAAAAAGCGCCATCTAATATTAATTACTTCAGTTAAATATAAGGAAACATACTAGTATTACACTTACAGGTGTTTCCTATACATTGATTTAAGCTTAAAAGATGACTGCCAGCCCTTGAGGATTAAATAAAACCCATCACCAAAAAAACACCTAAAAAAAGAGCTTAAGGCAACCCCTCCCCCCAGGCTTTACAGATTTTCTTTACTTTTCTATTTTTTTAACCAGTTATCACAGTCCAGCAGGGATATATTTGCAATGGGCACGGGAAAAGTCTGCTTAGGGTTTCATTTAAATTACTTCTGAAGTTTTTGTCTCACAAATGTGAAATAATTACTCCATTCATCCATCCAAGTTCAAAAACAAAATCAGAAGACTTACAGTTTAATGCACATCCAACTTCAGAGTTAAAAGTCGCAGGATCTTACGTTCTCCTGGCCTGTGAAAGTAAGATTTATAATTTTGGTAAGAGGACAAGGTTACACACACTGAATAACGGCCTGAAAACCAAACGCTTAACCCAGAAGACGAGCGCCACATTTCAAATAACCGCGTTAAATACTTTACCTCTCTGGACGCACAACAAAGTCATAGCTGTTACACCCCAGCGCCCCCCCCGGAGAGGCCTTCTGCCCCTCACACCGCTGTGCGGGGCTCCCCACGGCGGTCAGGAACACGGGTGGCCGCGGCCCGCGGGGAGGGAGGCGCCGCGGCATCCCCGGCGCGCCACCACGCCCTGTGCCCGGCACAGGCCGAGCCCAGGCCCCGCTGCT
>NW_008796115.1:1118670-1139803 GCF_000699145.1 Aptenodytes forsteri
GGAGCGGGGCGGGCCGTGGAGCCGCCGCGGGCCTTGTTGCGCACCCCAGTGGGACATCGGCGCCTGTCCGGAGCCGGGCGAAGCCAGCGCTCCAGAGTCCTCCGAAGCCGGCGGGGTCATCTCACCTCCTCAGATGCTTTCCCTGCCTTCGCTCTGTGAGGAGATAGCATGCCCTGGGGCAGTTAGTGCAAATGGCTGACCGTTCGTTAGCCGGCTGTCCAAAATTTTGTGCTGGCATTGCAGAGGCCAAGGAGGGGGAAAAGTAGTGAAAGCAGGTCACGAAAGCTGATGTGGTTGGGATCAGACCTCCAGGAAAAGAGAAGGGGCTCTGGCTTCTGATCCCTGGCTGTTGACAGCAGCAAACCCCCTCTGTGCGTTGGTAAACTTCCCCATCGTACGTCCCCCCCTGGCAGTCCGTGACAGCAATATGAACCTGATCTTGCAGAGAGGTGATGGCTCATCACAGGTGCTCCACACCTGTAACCGATTTACTGATTCAAAATAGGTATGGCATCACTCTCCATGCCATTCCACTGGACCATATGTTGTCTTTTAAAATGAAAAAAGGGGGGGAAAAAAGCTAAAGGTGGCAAGCATGACACAAATGTAAAACATGACGAACGCGCAAGATCATGCGTTCCTTGCTGGGTGGCAAAGTACGGCTGGCAGCTCTACCCAGTGACACCATGGTGCTGTCGAGCTACACATAGAGACAGGCTGCCATCCTCCTCCATCTCGCCTGTGCACTACTTGTCCTGGTTTTGCACGTCATCCGTGGTTCAGCGGCATGGGTTAAAATGGAAAATGTGGCAGTGCTAACGAGTTGCTGGTAAGCTGAATTTGGACAGTATCACAGGGAAAGAGACTGGAGAGACAAACTGTGGAGTGGAAAATTTCCCTGTCTATACCTAAATCCACAAACTGTTATAAAACAGTCTGAAAAGGATATCAAGCATATAAAAAAATCTTTCAAAACCTTTTGATCTCTGTTTTCAGTCTGTATGAATCCCTGACATTTACGCTTACTAATAATGTAGATTTCTTGTCGTTAATAAGACCTGCATCAACTGACAACATTGTTGGTTTTTATTATTTTTCCAGACTCTTTTTTTATGATTTTGGACATTTTTCTCAGAGGTCTCTATTTGTGCCCACTGAGGTACCAGATGTGGTTATGTCTAATTTGCCTTCAGAAGGACACGTGTGAGGGGTGTCTGCATCAGGCACACCCATTTCCCCTCGCACTGGCAGGGGCACTGAAAACCAGTCCCAGCCCGGCGCTCTGCTAGTGGTGTTTCAGCTGTGCGTGTTTAGACGATGAACACCCTTATCTGATGGCTGCAAAGAACAGCTGCAATGGTTGCTTCCATTCTGCTTAAGCTTCTCATGACTGTTAATGGACTTTACTTTGCAAGAATCCTGTGATGGAGAGAAAGTATTATCCCCACTTTCAAGATGAGAAATTGCAGTATAAAGAGGCAGTATAGCTTGCCTCAGGTCATTCATATAGTGTGTGGCAAACCCAGAAACAATCCAGAGTTTGGGTGCAGATCCAGTCAGTCTAACCACAAGTTCATTTTCTTTCTCAAGCTCTCTTTCTCAGGACCCCACTCCTGAAAAATTCTTGGGAGAAGGAGCAAAGCAGCAAAACAATATTGAAGAAGACACGCTAACAGAAATTCTGTTGAGCTCGCGCAAAAAAACCATGTAGTTAAATGGAAATGTTGCAAGTAGGCATATTTACACAGAAAACTTCTGCAGAAACACTATCCTGGCTTGGTAAGTGTACAAACCAAGAAGGGGAACACCGTGCCACATGTTGCTTCAATATTGTGCATTTAAGACGTCATGTAAGTAAGAACTTCCTGCTCTTATTGGCCAAATTTCATGCAGGAGCAGGTGAATCACAGGAACATCACAGGAATCTTGGGCCAAAGCTGCTAACACATTAACGATTCCCATGAAGGACTGTCCACATTAGGAGTACCACCGTATTCTAAAGAGTTGCGGCATTTTCATCAGACCCTGTGGTAACACACAGTTTGCACTGTTCCCCACAGCAATTCCTCTCAAGGAACAACGCTGTGTCAAGTGCATGCATCCACAGTCATTTGTGTTAGATGGTTCTGGTACATCTTCAGAGTTTCAGGCATCTCCCCTGCCACATGTCTCAATAGATACTAGAGTGCCCAAAGGCACATTGTGTAGCCCAGTAGCATAAACCTGTAAGAAGCCAACCTCTCCAAACCAGGTCCAGCAGCAGAGTCAGGAGATTCATCTACATTGTGAAAGCATGTGCCAAGTACTTGTCAGAAGACAGTCATGTGCCAGGCAGCTTCTGGCAGCAATGGTACGTATTCAGCTGCCATAGTTACTAACAAAGTACGAATCATGTTGTGTGTGAGAACAAACTCTGTATAGAGCCAGCCATGCTTGCAAATAAGCTCAATTAAGCCTTCAATAGCTTGAACTGAGTTGGACAAATGTGCTCTGACCAACAGTTTGTACTCTGCTTTATTATGGTTAGTTCCTCAAAAGCGCAGTAACGCTGTCTTTACCACTTTCCAAGTATCTCTCTTGTGTCCATCTGACTAAATACTGACCATTCTCCTGATTTCTTTTCCCAGTGACAGTCTTGCCCATATTACTAATGACTTTTACTAATTACTTCTTCCATATCCAAAGTTAAGCAGGAACTTTATCTTTCAAAAACTTTTTCCTCCCCTGCTGTCCTTAGGGCCTCATGCCGAAGCATGAAAAAATGGTCAGGCAGAAAGAACTCAATATTTATATGAACCTTTGATGATAAATGACATTCTTCCCACCCTGTGGGCCAGAGTGCTTGCTAGTTAGCATACCAAACACCACAAATAGAAATCCATCATTGCTGGCTTTGATGGTGTCTGTGAAAAAAAAGATTGCTTTTTAAAAGGGAAAAATTTTAATTCCAAGTTTAACAATGGGTTGTTCCCTTTTTTAAATGAGCAATAAAATGAACATGTTAGCTGTGACTAAATAGCAGTGTGTAACACCCATAAACACCACCCGATTCCTCTCCTTCTAGTGCAGCCATACACAAGTCAGTGAAGGTGTGCACCAGCAATTACAAGTGGTTAAGGTAGCTATTCACTGAGCTGCCTTAGCTGACCATACCTGCATTCCTTACCTGTGGCAACTGTGTACCTTCATGACGGCAGCCTAGGCAAATGTGCTTTGTTTTGCAGTTGCCACAGGCAAGGAACCAGGAGTATGGTCCGTTAATGTGGCTCACCTAACAAGAGGCAACGTGTTACGCTCTGCTCATTCAGTCAGTTGCAAGGGGCTGTTCATGACCAACGCTGAAGGTGAGGCCAGTCATAACCACCAGCTTTATGAGGAGCTGAGCTCAATGAGTGGAGGTGGTAGGCATGGAGAAGGCTAGCTTCTTGTCTTCTCCTCTGCTGAAAGAGGAAGCTACTGGGGATATTCACCTTCCAGTGTTTTCTCTAAATGTTTCTTCCCTGTGAACGAGTCCAGGTAAGGGAAAAACTTGCTTTTTCCAGAAGAGGCAGAAGTTTCACCTGGAAGTCCCATCAAACACTCTGAATCTGCATGCGTTTTGGATACAAGCCCCTCTACATGGCCTGATAACTGTCCATGTGGAAGTTGATGCACCATGCCTGCTCCCTCATAGCTTTATAGGTAGCATATGTCTTTTTCTGAATTAGATCCAGAGACCTAAAACAAAGCTGAGGTGCTCTTTCACCAAGTAGCGTGAGGCAGATTTACTGCTCACCAAGAAAGTGTGGGGAGAATGGAAAAGAGTGTGTGTCCTCTTGACTCAGTCACTTCTCACTCAACATGTAAAGACCTGAACTTGGCAAAGTAGTTCAGAGCTTTTCTGCGTAATAAAAAGAAGATCCGTGAACAAAAGAAGCTCACCAAGTGAAAATCCAAAGGGATAATAGTACTGTTTCTATCAGAAAGGAACTTTGCTAAATAGCTGCAGTGATATAGTTGTTTCATTGTGAGCCTGCAATGAAATCTCTGTATGACACCTTCATTCATTGTCCTTTTTTCTGACAGAAATGCAACCCCACAAACAATAGCATTTTTTACACTTGCAAGAACCAGGGCCGGTAATTAGCTTTCTAATATATTTTCTGTAACTTCCCTTAGTTTTCATTCTGTGCATGCACGTGGCTTTGGAAACTCATAATTAACATGCATCTCTGTTTCTTCTCTCACCCTCTGGCTGTCTGGTCTGTTTAGGTTGCATATTTCTGTTATGTTTGTGCTATGTTTGCACATTGCCCGGTATTAAGCAACTCCCAATTTGTTTGGCTTCTCTACTTGCTATTGTGATACAAATAATAAATAATTCCACACTTTTAAAATTCATTATTATTATTTCAGAAGCTCTGGGGATTAACTTTGTTTTCCTGTTTATGAAAATATAGGTTTATTGGTTTTACCAGAGAGCGGGGGCATTCCATTAGGCACTGTAAAAAGCAGGCTGCATTTTACAGGCTTTGCAACATGCTACTGTGAAACTGTGTAGAATAGTCTGGGAATGGGAGGAAACCCCCTGGAATCCCCTGTGATGTCTAATTTTTCTCACCATTGCTGTTAATTTTCCTGGGTGCCTTGCTAATGGCACGGAGAGTTTTACAGACTTATCTCAGTAGTGCTGCTGGCTAGGTTCAAGTATTTTCCTAGGAAGCTTCTATTCATCTGGGAAAAAGTCCTCTGAAGTCAACAGGAGCTGTGGGTAAGTGACTTACTAGGTCTCTGAACCGTTTATGATCATCCTTCCTAGCATCCATCCAGCACTTTGAAAGCTGAAATTGCTCCCTTGTTTTTGTTCTTTAAGTTAACTTCCTTTTTATTTTTCTTTTTGATTTTTTTAATTGCCACTTCCATTAAAGATTTATACTCACTGTTTTTTGAATGCGACCGTACCAGCCCTGTTCTGAACTGCAAACCAGGTGGACTCACATTCTCACTGCTATTAACCTGCCGGTCCCTGCAGCAGAAGCAGCTCAATTTAACTGAGGAATGGTGACAAGATGGCAACTCTTCATCTGGTAACAATATAAATCCCCATTGCTTTTTCTTACTTTAAGCTGTTCAAACCCCTTTCGCCCCCTCCTCCCCCCCCAAAAAAAAAAGAACATGAAAAGGAAGCCAGCATTCCTAATACTTTCAGAATAATTCTATTTCTGACTTTAAAAAAATACAATAGGATGCTGTATCCAGTATTAGGGGTATTTTGTGCTTCTGAGGGTGAATTCTGTCCTCTCCCTGAAATGTTCTCTTGGTTCCTAAACACAGGGAAGTACCCCAATCTGATGCTGACCTTATAACTTGAATGACTTAGTGGAAGACATGCCACTGTCTTCAGTGAGACCAGTTTTTTACCTTGTATGCTCAGCTTCCTAACACAGTGCTTTGTGTGTTTGGGTCTTTTTTCTTTATACCAGGAGCTTTCATATTCAGTTCCACCTTATAAATTTCAGTGTTTCTTTTCCATTGCCTTTTTTTTTTTTTCACCCTACACTGTACAGTGTTTATTGTAGCTAGTTTAATTTCATTATTTAATTTTAAGCAAGTGAACAGAATCTTACTCAGCTGATGGATAGGTAGTACTGAAAGCCTGCTTGCAGCAGTATTTGGCTGTGCCGTCAACCACTCCATTATGGTGCCTTCCTTGTTTATGTAACTGGCAGTAAGTTGCATCAACTCATATATTGTTGGTATTTTTGATCACTTGCCAACCTGCTAGATTAATTTGGAATTGCTTTCAGTCCTAGGCCACTAAAGATTGACGACATTTGTTTTGAACAGGACATTCATGTTCATGAGAAAAAAAACAACCACCCTCAGCATCTGAACAGTGACTGTATGCCCTGAAGCATATGCTCTTTGAACTTACAACTGGGATTTCAGACAGTATTATATTAAGTACTGGTGTTTATTTCGTGTCCATAGTTCCAGTCAAAAGAGGTGGTGCTCACAACAGAACTAGATGATGTGCTAGGAAAAACGTGCTGAGCTTTTCCTAGAAGAGGAATCCCACTAACTGCTAGCAGAGTTGGGAGAATTTCAGAAAGCTCTCAGGTCAAGCCACAGGCAGGATATATATGAAGTTGCCTCAAAAATGAAATTCAAATGCTATTCACGCCACAGAAAATGCGTGTGTGAGGTTACACAGTTTTTTTTATCACCACACCATCAGCCTCACTGATTCATTCTTGGGAAAGGTGCAGTTTTGCATGTCCAGCTGCGCTGCCAGAGAGAGTTTGCCACAACAGGGCATGGGTGTCTGCCCAGGGCTGGGCCCAAACACCTGCCTTTTTATTCCTGAATTGAACAAGCCCACTTGAACAAGCAGGATGTAGCAAATAACGGCATTGGGGTACAAGTCACGTGGATGTCGCCCATAGTATTCAGTAGGAGAATGTTTTCCTGAAGTGTAAATGGACGATAACATCCATTCTGAATGCTAGTCTCAGATTTGCAAAGGGAAGTGAAATCTCGATCTGTGCCAAAACTACAAAAGAAAAGGAGAAAAGTATGTGTATAGGTTGAAATATGACTAAGATGCACTAAGAGAATAGTATGAAGTTCCATGAACACTGGAGCCCATAAATTCTAGTTCCTTAGGGTTTCTATCCTGTGATTGATTTCCTGGTGTCTCATAAAAAGTCAAATGCCCAAAGTTTTTCTTGCAGTGGAGACATTCACGAAGTCTCTACTGTGTGATTTCTCCACAGACTAATAAAGGGAAATAACATTCTGTAGTTTTCCATCTCCTGGGCAGGGTTTCTTTTATCTCTTGGGCTACCTCTTTTAATGAAACTGGTAGGGACTTACAAAGCTGGGACTTTACCTTTTTATGACAAACACACAGACATACACAGATGCACAACTTGAACTAAGGTAAGAAAAACCTTACTTACACAGACACAAAAAAGGAGAAACTCTAGCACAAAACTGAAAAAGAGAGCAAATAGAATAACAGGAAAATAGCGTTAGAGAAATCTCAGATTTTCACATTTATGCATTTGGGACAATTGGCCTTGAAAACGGGACTATCCAATTACCCAATTGACATGATGAAAATCATAGCTGCCATAGGCAGCCAGAATACATTTTTTCCAGCTTTATGCCTTTAGCAATACATGGTGGCAGCAAGTTCTGCCAGCTAATCACACTGTAAATCCAAATATTCTCTGAAACTCTATTTCCTCTCTGTCTTGAGTGACTGCCTTTTCTCCCCTATGGCACGAAATTGAGAAAGCAGCATTTAATCAACCATTTTCTTTCCCTTTACTGGTCCATATTTAATCTTAATTTATTTCCTTTCTTCACAAAACCATGCAAAACATGGGAAGCTTTCCTCAGATGTAACTGTTGAGCTCTCTGTAGAAACATTGCTGTGTAACATATCAGAGCATTGGGATATCTAACCTGAATTAAATACAACCCCGCTATATCCAAAGACAAAAGTAAATATACATATATTTCTACAATAAAGGGATTTAATGCCTTGGAAGTCATGCTGCAGGGGGGGGAAAAAAGTTCACCTGTATGAATTAATTGGTAAATTGCAGACTAAAAAGTTACCAAGTATGGCTTTCTGAGAAGTGTCAGAAGAAGTGGGTTTCAGAAGTATGAGCCCTCAGTGGAAGGAAGTAGCTTGCTGCTGTGCCTTCAGGGTTTCACCTGGCAGCCAGCAGCAGGAGCAGTGCAGTAGGTTGGTACTGGTGTAATGAGGGTGAGACGGCCAAAGCTTCCTTCCCACGCAGTGGCATTTGTGTCAGGCCTCCGTCCAGTGAGACAAGACCTTAGATGGTCTTTATTATGATAACCAACACTTTGAATGGACTGAAAGTAGTTTTAACTAAGGTTTATTGCTCTGTTGTATTTCACATATTCCTGGAACCTCCTTTGTTGTGGGACAGCCATGGTAGCACAGCAGGAGGCGACTGTAGTGCAGAGAAACATCTTCCCTTGCAATCATTCAGAGAAATCTTGGGCCATTCAGAATTCACCACTTGTACCCAAGTCTTACCTCCATCATGTTACGGAACTGTTTAAAGAAAATATTTGAGCTGAAAGTAATAAAACAACCACACTAATTCATACAAGTAAGTTTCTGTGAAAAATTGCAGGAATGCACACCTGATTTTCCCCTGTAAATAGAAGCATTCAGCTGCTGCTAATTGGCATACCCATGTCCTGCAATTTAGTAGAGATTGGTGGATTCTGAGTAATTGCAAAGAAAAAGCAGGCACTGGATGATAAAACTGGGTGGACAAACTTAAAAACAATCTAGGCTTTAAATGGATACTAAATGTAATTCAGGTTACAAATTAGGAGCCAGATCTTGGAGGTGCTCCAGATGTTGAACTCCCATTGAAATTTACAGCAACTTCAGCAACATCTCTTATTAAAAAGCAATAGGACTTGTATTGTACCTGAGTAGATTTCAGCTGTTCATTCCAGAACAGTTCATTCTGTAAACAAAGCACGCTAGTGTAGGTACTATTCATAAGCAAAGCAAGTATGCTACCAGACCAGGTTCAGGAGTTTGACAGGCTACCCCTTGCTAAATAATATAACTGTTGCTTTTCTAACATCACAAAAATACTCCAAGCAAAATGTTGATGAATTGTTTTCCAGTTTGAAAATCCCTGACAAAGGACTGATTACAGTGTGCATAAATTAAAAAAAAAAGAAGTTATAGTGAAAACGTGGAGGATAGCAGTAGGGAACAACTAAATAAAATGTCCCGCCCATTTATATATTTAGGAAAACATTCCAAAGATTTCTATGCTGAATACCTCACTGAAAGTGTAAAGGGTCTTTTCCTCAAAAAACCCACAGCTGTGCTGTACATGGCAACGATACCTAAATAGGGCTGTGCCCTGGAGGATATAAGGATGTATAATTTTGAAAAGTCAGTATGTACTTTGATGCTTTGTGTCCACCACGTGATTGCTTCCCTTTAATTTTCTGTATTTTTAGCCCTGTTGGTCCAAATATACATTTGGAAGCCGGTTAATCACCAGTTGTTTCACTGAGACCATATGCAGCCTACCTGTGTGACAAAACCAGAACGAGCTGAGACGTCCTGCTTTTTAACAGACTGCATTGCCCTATCCAGGGGGCGAGGAATTCAAAGCAGGGAGTAACATCAGTGTATCATACAGGCCGCTGTTACGGGCTTTATTTCGGTAGAAGAGGGTCTGTAGGACACCAAAAGTAAGTGACTTGCTTCCGTGTGTGGAGGACTGGGGATGAAATTCTGCTTCACGACTCCCCCAAATGTTTACAGTTTTGTCACCATCTGGTTATAGATAGTACTTCTATTTTGAGGCCCTGTCCCTAAGGCACTTCAAGCATTGATAGCCAGATCTGGGCTTAAATCAAAATCTTGCTGGAAAACAGCTAGCACGATTTACCCATACAATGTGGGATCACATTTAAAAACCATTTAAATCCACTCAAGCACTAAGCTTTTGTTTAAAGGTATTTTTTAACGTACACATTGCCAGTACTAGGGCAACTTCAGTAATGTTGAGAACAAGCGGGAACAACAGCAAAGACAGGCTGCTGGCAACCAGCGCTGCTCAAACCTGTTCCACATAGCTGTCAGAGTTTTCCCCATAATGTTGCACCAGCAGATTCCCATCACTCGGGAATTGTTGGAAATTTTTGACAAAAAGCTTTTGGTAGCCTCTAGCAAAAGTTTACACATTGCTATTGTAAGATACTTTATCTATATTTGTAGTGGCAAACTGGGTTTAATATGTAGGCATATGTCAATGAAGGTTTAAACAAAAAAATGGACTAACTCATGTGGTTAATAGGACAGATTTGGAGCAGTCTTCCAGGTTTTTTCCCCAACCCAGTCTAGATTTGAAAAAAAATGAGATGTTTCCTGGGAAGTGAAACTCTTTACCTATCTTCCATGCCACTTCCTCAAGAATGCAGGCGTACTTATGTTGACATAATCTGACAAAAAAACACAAAAAATAATGCAAGGATATATCCTAGAGGCCTATTTCTGTTTCCAGTGAAATCAATTTAAAAATTCCCACTGACTTCAGTGGAAGCTGGATTAAGCTTAGTTAGTTTTTAGATTAACTTTAATAGGAAAATAGATGTCTGCCTTGGGCAAAAAGAGAATGAGGGACTTTCAAAGTATCAAATTAGAGACATGGGGCTCATGTTCCATTTATTATGCCCAGACAATCTGGTGCGGGAACAGAACAATTAAATATGCTCTGGTCTTCCTTCACAAATTTCCTATTACTACTTCTCTCAAAGGAGACTTAAAAAGAAAACACACACACACACATCCCCCCATCCCCCCACCCCCCAACCCTCCTCTTGAAGCTATAAAATGCCTTCCTCCCTCCCCAAAACTCCCTCTGTATCAAACAGTTCTTCCACACACGCAAATTTATAACGCAGGAACAGGCCAGACTCTGTTTCAGAAAGTGCCTCAGATTTGCTGAGAATTTCATGTTTACCTGCCACCATCAATTACATGCATTTCGCCATATATTATTAATTGGGTTGTGATTGTCTTTCCAGTGTCTCAATCTAGGCGTGCACACTTATGCCAGGATAGAGTTAGGATACAGCCAGCGATATGGGAACACACTGTACCTGCCTCTTGCTCCCGCTGTACCTTTCTTGTTACACAGAGCTAACCAGGATTAGCAGCCCGTTGGGGACTTGCACTGTGCTCCAGCAGGTCCTGCGTTCAGCATGTTGGTCATGTTGGTGGACTAGAACATGGGACGTGCCACAAAGCACACTTACCCCACAGTGAAGACATAGCCTATTTGTCCGATTCTAATGTTAGAAAATCAAATTTCAGTTCAAATTTTATAACTACTGATATGTATGTGCCTAAATAAGATACCAGTTTCTCTGGCTTTTCTGTCCATTTAGCATTCACCCATATATGACCGCTGCATATACAACTTTTACAAGCACGACAAACTGAATCAGAAGCAGGAAATGGCTATGTATTCATTCATTTCCCAAAGTGGTCAACTGCTTTGAAAACAGGGAGCAGGAGCAGGCTGAAAATGTAATGGCAGCTAAGAATACTGAATACGATTACTGTTAGGTTTTTTGTCATTTACTGTTTGCCTTGGGCCAGCATCCAAGAGCCCCACCGTGTCACATTTAAAATCAAAACAAGAAAGTTCTCACATGTGTAGAAATAGATCCTGCCTTGAGGAGCTCACAGTCAAGATGAAGAACAAGATGGAGCAACTAAAACAATCATGAAGGAGGAGGTGAGGATGGTTAAATGACCAGTTGGGTGGCTTTGGTACCACTCTGACCATTCCAGGCTACCCACTGAAAGACAAATCTTTCTCGCCAGGTTTTTATCAAAATGGACTGTTTCAACCCAATTTGACACTGAAAAAAATGCCTTTGCTGGTGCTCAGTTCATGCAGAACTATAATCCAAAGGAAAAAAAAGGAAATAAAACTTGGCCACAGGCATATTTTGCAGCAGTTTCTTTTTTCCAGTTGCCTCTTTTACTTATAATCATTTTCTCTCTAAAGTACTGAGGATTGAGGAATTCCCAGTTAGTTCACTGCTGCATTTGTTTTCCAAAACCTCCAAAATGTGTGTAGTGTAGACATTGGGTACTCTGCACTGAGTGCTTTGCTCTACTGCACTGCTGCTGCACCACCATGCTACTTGCTCATGTAGAAACTGTCTTTCTGAACTATTTCAGATTTAGAGTAAGCACATCACGCAGCAGACTGTAGCAACACATGGACAAAACTTGGCCAGAGTGTGTTAGGCTTTCTGTCTCTTCTAAGCAGCCCTGACATACTGTGTACACTGTTATAATGCCTAAGTATGGATTTACATACGTAACTTTGTCATCATTGAAAGTGACTTTTAATCTGGCTCAGAACTCAGGACCGTTGGCTTCCCAACCTATACTCAGGACATCTTACAATCCCACCCTGCACATAGGATATTTATTTACTTTCTATTTTACTCGTTTGAAAAAGATAACTGCTGGATCCTCATTTGGCAATACAGAAAAGAAAACTGCATTCATATGTACTTGTTTAAGTGTCAGATAAACCTATTGTGACACAGAGACCTCAAAATGTAGAAGTGCCCTAAAAATTAACTTAGGCCATCTGAATTCACTGATGTACAACAAAAGATGTAAATTAAACAGCTGGGCATAGAACGTTTCACTTCCATATTGTTCAGAAATGAGACTGTTGGACTCTGGTCATTCAAGGACTGTTTGATTGTTGTATTCTCTACAGAGAATTGATAAATATTTACATCAAATACACATGCATGCATGCATGGTTGACAGAGAGAGAACCAGTTCCATGAGGCTCCAACAACCGTAAATTCCTGAGAGGGCATAAAAAATGGAGAATGCTTTATAAACTGAGTCACTGGTGCGTACTAGCAAGACCAGATTTGCAAATAACAGTGTCTAAATATAAATTAATCATAAAAATAACTTTTGAAAACTGTCTATAACAGCGCAAGTGGTTCATTAAAAACATCCCCACTGTTTTTCTTGATTCCTTTTTGTATCAGTGGTTCTGCTGTAATTCGTTTTGTATTCTTGAGTCATTGCCAATGGTGCTATCTGGAGAGAAACAACTGAAGCAACTTTAGAGAATGCTGTCTTTATATGGCCACAACATACTAATACCGCAAGGCTGCTAATTCTGCAGCTGACTTTCTCTCATTTTCTCAGCTTCTGTTACTCCAGATAAAATAACTATTGCAGAAAATGTTGTGCATAGCTCTACAATTTCTCCTCAGGCTGGCAGCAAGGTGCTGCAGAAAGCTGTGTTCTTAGCTGCTGCTTCTCCTACACATCTTTCCCAGTTGTCTCTTCGCTCTGCTGTCAACGGTGAAGTGGGTTTGCAATCATGAACACTTACAGACCTCCTGCAGCAATGCAGAAGTGAAAGGAGGAGAGCTACTGACAGGGATGAGTGAAAGTACCCATGGAAGAAGAAGACCCTCTTCAGTGTCCCCTTCCTTGCTGGAAGTAATCTCCTTGGCCTGTGCTTTTGACTGGGCTAGACTGAATTGGACGATGCAAAGGGTCCCTTTTTAACCACAAAAAGGGAATAAAAACCACATTCCCTAACTCGCTTGAAACACGTTGTGGTGGACAGACAAAATGCACTCCAAGCATTCCCCTGTCATTCAGGCCTGCAAATAAACTCAGGAAGATGGTACAGCACTTTGCTTATGTTCGGATCTCAGGAGACTGCTGTAGGATTTAGCTTTCCTTTTTATTTTTTCTGTGAAAATATCATTGCAATAACTCTAATACATTATTAAGGCCTTAGTCCTTCACACACCCATGTCAAACCTCACACAGACAAGTCGTCTCATTCATTTAGCATGTTCGAAAATGCAAAGCTACTCGTATCTGACACTGCCTGTCACAGTGCTCTACCTTGTGCTGCTTTCCCTCACCGAGTGCCTGTTCTGAAGGGAGTGCAGGTCGCCCAGCAGTTAAACCCTTCCTACATGACTTGGCAGTCAGCCTCCAGAGCTGCAATTTCACCAAACATGTGACCTGTGGATATCTCTAGAATGGCAATCTGCCTCACAAGTAAAAAAGATGGATTCTTCTTCTTTATCCCCTTGTATGGGAACAGTTCAACTGCCTTCAGTGAGACTGTTCACAAAGTTGCATGTAGATTGAAGTCCTGCTGTGCACGGAGAAGAAAATACAAAATGCTGATACTGCTCTAAGCTGTTTCACTTCTCTGTCTGATAGAAGAATTCAGATGTAGGGTTTAGGGTTTTATTGTTGTTAAAAACTTCAGTGTGAGAAGAAAGTTAAGTGTGGAGAGAAGTAGCATTCATTCCATTCAGAGTTAAACTGGTGAACATGAAAGGAGGCTCAAGACATTGCATATGTTTTAAGTCTTAAAATGTCTTGTTACCAGCCAGAAACTTTTATTATGCAAAGAAATACTTTTCCTGCCTCATGTAATCTGACGTAGTTTATTGAAAGTCTAAGTTTAACAAAGCTATTTTTATTTTCAGGAAGTCATAGTTTATATGGTTTAAAACATGAATGCATGGAAGACAGCCCTGGGGAAACTAAGCCCATATCTGGAAATGCAACAGAGGATCCCTTGTGCCAATTGCCAATTTAACAAAGTCTGTTTGCAGAAGTCAGAACTAATAGTGTTCATGCTCCCAACTTACTCAGCGTTGTACTCCTCTCAGCAGTAAACATCCTCCCATATTTTATTAGTTATTATTCTCATAACTGACCATTTCTTATAGTTGTCCTTTCCTATAATTGGAATCAAGTCTCTCTATTATACAAAAAAGCAGATGTGAATAATGAAATGCCTTCCAAAGAAAGTGTCACTTAGATCACGGTCATGAGGCTTAGTCTTCTTGAACTACACTCTCAGCTCTGCCATCTACTTCCTGTACGACCTTCAATAAACCGCTTAACCTCTCCGCATCCATTTCTCCACCTGTAAAATGAGAACGGCAATACTTTCCAAACTCACTGATTAACATTTTACAAAGTACCTTTGCAACTCGTGAGGACAGAACATCTCGCAAGGGCCAGGTGTTACTGCCCAGGCCTTGATGAACTCAGAACAGTACCAGGGATGGACACAGCCCTGGTCTGACCTGGGGGATTATGCAGCTGGCTGGCCACGACTGCTTTGCATGTTGATACTAGTGGAGGCCTACACTTACTTTATGGCAGAACTTGCTTCGTAGGTTTGTAGATCCGGAGGTTATTTAAAAGATAATTTTGTTAGCAGATATCATATACTAACCTGGCAGAGAATAGTTTAAAACCCCAAAGGAAAAATATAAGCAAGTTTTTTTCTCCCCAGGGATTTAATCCATTAAAATTGTCTTATGCTCATTTTTTGGTGCATCTTGAAAATGAACATCATTTTTAGGATATATACTATTTGACTCTTGATTTGAAGATTTTCTGCAGTTGAGAAACATACGGAGGGTTTGGGGAAAGTTTAGGATTAACAGTGGAGACTGATGCTGAGAAGAGGTACTTGTCACTCTGCTAATCTCCCCTGTCCTGCTGGCTTCCTTGACTCACTCTTTTCTTTCCTTTCCTTTTCCGTCCCCAACCTCTTTCCCACGAGCCATCCAACTGATGTTTCAGTTCCCATACTTCTGCTAAAGCACTGCCAGCCTTCCTGAAGCTAGCAGGGAATGGGTTTCAGTTGTTTATGTGCTGTATTATACCACTGTGCTGTAACACTAGGGGGTCACAGCTGGTTGAATAAAGGATACTTTTAATGTCACCAATTTTTTAAAATAGAAAACCCAATGTTGATTTACATCAGGGCTGTTTTATGAAAAGGGGTCAGGAAAGGCAGGTAGTTCCTTAGAGGTTCCTTAGAGGTTTCTGAAAGACAGAAAGCCACCTACCTGAAAGGAACAGACTGACCTTGGTACTTGGTTTTTCCCGTGTCTCACTTACGTAGTCCCGTACTGAGACCTTACTAATGATGGCCTTTATGAGCCTCACTCCTTAGCACATCACTCATCTCAAGCGCTGAAGAGAAAGCCGAGGGTACAAACTCCATTCTACTACTAAATTAGACATCAAAAATATAGGGGATACAACATTCAGCAGTGCAGTGGCTTTGTCCTTCTGTGGAGATGCCTTTAGTCTTTTCTCAAGTGACAACAGCTGGAACATTTCCATCATACAATCTAGGTCTTATTTAGGTACCTTACGGTAGGGAAGGGAGGTAGGTAAAGAAAATAAAAAGAATCACATATCAGTCACCAGAATAATATATTTCATTTTTATCATCTATTTAAATTTTATTTTATTGGTATTTATTACCACCAACTTCTATATATGGAGGCTGCTCTTAGTTCCTTTAATGGGCTTATTTCACTCCTCTGCCCACATACTTCCTTTGCATCAAGCACGCCTTCCTGGCAATATTAATTATGAAGCAATTTACTTCTGACAACTCTTCAGAGTACAGCTTTTAGAAGGCCATGAAATCCCTTCTTTCCCAAGGTGTTTCATGCACAAAGAAAAGCTAATAATATAAAACTTAATGTTTTCTACAAGCTCGGCTATAGCGAACAAAGAGAAACTGCTTCATACTGTAACCAAGGCAGAGCCAGATTTATTTTCGTCCGATGATGTTCACTTCACCACAGGGTAAGCAAAGAAATCTTTATGTGATATATGTCCATAATAACTCTCTGGGACCAGGCAGGCAGAGGTCACAGAGCAAGACACCAGCCACACAAAAATGGGTGCTAAGATAATTTTAAATGGAGTTGTCGGCTGTGAGGGCTGCTGGGAGGGGGTAGATCTAAAGTTTGTTTATTTTCCCTTATTTATTTTCCCTCAATAATGAGGATTTAACTCTGTCTGTAACTGTACCAATCTAGCTAAAATGTCCATAAAGACTACTAGTACCTTCAGAGGACTTGAAGCCAGTCTGCAAATGTCCCCAGCTGTAGCTGAAAGAAAAAAAGGATTCAGTTAATAGGAGTCACATCCAATTCACTTAGGAAATGCAGAGGCATAAATTGTACCTGTGGCTTCTTAAGACTTTTACATCCCAAAAGAGAGATTCCTCCTGAGAGAGGTCAGGAGCTGTTTTTGCCAGGAGCTCTATTATCCCCCAGAGAGACAGGAGCAGCACTGAGCTGAACCAAGGGGGGGTCCTAAGCGAGGGTATGGTTTCAGTGTCACCCTGAGCCGATCTTAGGCCATGCTGCTGTTAAAAGGAGCAGTCCTGCTCCTCCCATGACATCCAGCTGCTCAAGCTTGCCATGCGTTTGCACTGATTGTAGTGATCCCTCAGCCATGAGACATGTCAGCACTCTGATCTTACTGAAGGCCAGTATTTTTTTCTTGAGGGCAGAGTTTTCAACCAGATCAACAAGCTGATCTGACTTGCCAAACAATTCCTAGTTTTGATAGGAAAGAGGTAGCAAGAACACATACCTGGGAGCAAGGCATAATCACTCTTTTCAGTGGCAACTCCATCTCAGAGCTGATTAACCCAACAATGATATTATGCTGAAAAATTGTCTTGAACATGTGCTTTGCTCTGCCAGAGCCACCTGCTTTTATGTCTTCAGTGTTCCCTTGTGTAACTTCCATTAGCATTATGTTTGTCAAAACATATTTTTGTCAAACACAGGCTGATAGCATCAGCATCTGGTTAACCCAGCTTCAAACACAACCATTACACTTACATGAGAAACCTGCATGTAGCAGCAGGAAGCCTTTGGGTCTGTCCTTACACCCCAGTGAGAGACCTAGCCCTACACAGCTGAGGTAAGGGCTAGCTTGTGCTGTGGAGCAAGAAGCCCACGGAGACACAGTTCAGACCCTGAATTGTGCTCCACACTCACAAGTGCAGCTACACAGTGTCAGAGCTTCACGAGCTTATTATTTTGTGATCAGCTCCCATAAGTCTCACCTGATGGCTCAAGACATTCAAGAATTACTTATATATGAATATGCAAGCACACACGCAGCACGTACCATAATCTAGGCATTTTATTAGCAACACAACCATAACTTTCAGAGTTTCTTCTAGGACAATCTAAATGCAAACATGCTGTGTTTTTTCTTTATGTCTATGTTGTAGAAGTGTACAACATTAAACAGCACACCTGACAACTATTAAAGTGATTTATAAACTTCCAGCATGAAATTTTTCATATAATCATTGCTATCCTGTTGTGGCCACCAGCAAATTCTCCGCAACTTTATTCTGGATAGTGCACGTCTGCCAAATAGTTACTGCTCAGAAAGTATTTTCCATGTGAAATATTTATTTTGTAGCACAGTGAGGATGTATGTAATTCACCAGAGAATTGTAGTACTGCACCATATCTCACTGAATCAACTTTAATGAGTGATTTCTAAAAAAATTCCTGCTGTGAGAAGCAGAAAAATTAGAACAGTATTGGGTCCCTGCAGATGTATTCTTCAGCTCCCAGATTTGCTATTCCAGATATAAAGCCCTAAAAATATTACTGCTTCACTGTAAAAAACCCTTTGAAGTAACTTTATCAAGCCTAATGTATGACAAGATGACAATACTGCTCTTATCAAGACTTTTTATGTGTAAGATGCGTTTGTGAGTGCATATACACACATGCAAATCACATACATAGGTGTCAGTCTCCTCATATAAGGGAGGAGGGTACTAAAACTGTGGATTACAAGAGGAAAAAGACAAAGTACAGTTCTTTGTACAAAAATGGACAAAGATAACAGGGACATGACCTCAAGCACTGAAGCCTAATGAGAAGTATGAGCAGGACATTTCTCCCCCAACAGTATTGTTACATCCATCTCAGATACACACTGTGAAAAAGGACTTGACCGCCACAACATTACCCCAAGTCCCAGACCTTTGCCTTTCCTCCAGACCTTTCATGCAGGTCTCCGATCTGCTGACGTGTCAGGGGAAGGCCAGGTAGAGAGGCAAAGGCAGGCATTTTCTTCTCACCAAACTAGTGGAAAAAAACACATCATTTCATGCAGCCTTTTCTTTGTGGGCAAATTCATTTAAAGATGAGAGATGAGAACTGCCTCAGCCAATACGTCTGCACATCAGCTGTGCAGAGCAGGCCGTCCACATACATGAGCAGGTCCTGGAGTGCGTACTGAAAAAACAGGGTTTTTAAACAAGCAGCCTTACCCCTGTCCCCCTGAGGGCCAAGCTCTTGATTCCTCTAATAAGGAGGAGCTACTTCCTCCTAAGGAAACTCTGTAATGCCACCATAACCATTTTCTTTCTCCTAGTCCTCCTTCATAGGTCTGCTTGTAGACAGCTGTGAGCAGGTGCTATTCTGCTTCTTTGGCTACTCGTGTTGCATATTCTGTTCAGTTTAAGAAGTGTCCTCTTGTGTGTTGTGGTTACGTGCGTGGCTGCTGATCACTCATACTCACTTCTTCCATGGACCTACTCCCACCCCACCCCTTTGCCCTGACATTGTGCAGGGTACTCTGGCGAATATCTCTTGTTATTCTGTACAGCCACTGTATTAAGTGCACACTCATCGCCCTGCTGCCTGTGTGCTGTGGATGCAAATGCACTTGCGTCACTGCTAAGTTTTATAGTGGCCCCGTTCCTGCAGCTAAATGCAGAAGAGGAGAGAGACGTAGTCACTCTGAAATGCATGCAGCTGTGGTGTCACCCAGACAGCACAACCTGACTGTGGCTCTCTGGCTAGCAATCCTGCTTCCTCTGCCTTTGGGAACTATAACCTGTTCTAGTCCTTTCTGCTGATAGCCTATTTTTTACCCTCAGCTGCCATTAATGCATGGGCCATTAATGTGCTGTGGATACACAGCCAACATTCATCCCCCACACTTAGCCAGACATCTGGCAGCTCAGTGGCATCTGACCTCTCCTTCATTCTGGACCAGGCAGTGTGGGCAGGTTTCATTACACTCCCCGGTGCTCCCATGCCGCCACACAGATGGACCCTCCAGACCCTGACGTAGATACCTTGCCCCCACCTTGGCTCCAGACGTTTTCTTCAGACAGCATATGCAAAAGAATCAACAGCTAATTTCAAGAAGGGAGGGAGGGAGGGAGGGAGGGAGGGGAGTTATTACTATGAAAACAATTTTGTGCTTGCAGGGAAAATACTTTGGATATAAGAACTTCAAAGTAGGACAAGAGTGATAAGAAACAGATCTCAATCAGAGATCAATTTCCTGTTTTCTATTCAAAACAGTCCTATGTCACAACCAGTGCAGTATTTCTACCCTAGCATGGCCACAGAGATTTTATCCTAAACACTTACCCATTGCTATAAGCAGAATATGAAGAAGTAACAACACACAAGAGGGAGGGGTTATTACTATGAAAACAATTTTGTGCTTGCAGGGAAAATACTTTGGATATAAGAACTTCAAAGTAGGACAAGAGTGATAAGAAACAGATCTCAATCAGAGATCAATTTCCTGTTTTCTATTCAAAACAGTCCTATGTCACAACCAGTGCAGTATTTCTACCCTAGCATGGCCACAGAGATTTTATCCTAAACACTTACCCATTGCTATAAGCAGAATATGAAGAAGTAACAACACACAAAATATTTTTTCTGTAAAAGATTTTAAGACCTGCTCTCTTTCTGCTGTTCTGGTAACCAAACTGCAAGTATAAATTCCCACAATCTACTACATGATTACTGAAATTTCTTTTCCTTTGGCTCCCCGCTGCCATTTAATCTATAAAGCAGATCTTAAAACTGTTTTCGCTATAAACCTGACCTTGTTGACCCCCTTCATTACATTTAGCTCAAGGCTGGTGTTCCGACCTCCCAGTCAAGTGCGAGCCAGCTCCCCTCCAGGAATTCAGCCTCTGCTGCATCTCACCTTCCACACCGCTGGGCTGCTACCCTCGCGTCACGGTTTTCTCTTCCTGCAGCTGCCCTTGGTCTCTTTCTGACCGTCTCCGGGTTTTTTCTTCATGAAAATCTCTCCTTCGTTCCCATTTCTATTTCATACCTCAATCTCAGTTTATGTGTCTCTGTTAACAAAATATACATACATGTCCTAAAATAAAACTTTCTGGTGATAGGCTGAGCAGCTAGGTCAAGTTTTTGTTGTACCCAGCTCCATTTCTCCCTTTGTTGCATTATGTTTTAAACTAATTTATAATCTCTTCTTTGTGTTTTAAGGCCTCCTCCCCCTGGCATTTGCTTTCACTACTGTTAAAAATTATAAATAATTGTAGTTGTTATTAATTTATACAGCAGCTTTTGGCTTGGCAAAGTTTGGTCTGAACCACTAAATTAATCTTTTTGGAGACTATGAAGAAGCATTCAAATATCACTAATGAAATTCAACAGACTACCATTTTTGAGACCTTACACACAGTTTCTTGTTACATTCTTTGTCCATTTAATAACTATAGCTCTACCCTCAACACCTGGCCTACCAAACTGAGAGTAGGATAAAAATCCTCCTTTGAAGTACCCAATTTAACTTTTGCAACTGTGACATGCATAAAGACTAAGACACACACTCTTTTGCTTAATTTATTGGTATTAACATTCAGAGTACAAGACAGTCAACCCTTTTGGCAGCTTGGCT
>NW_008796115.1:1139872-1164064 GCF_000699145.1 Aptenodytes forsteri
TGGGTGGGGGGGGGGGGGGGGAAGCCATGTCCCCCTTCCCTGAATAGTTTCTAGCCTGGAGTACTGTTCCTATCAAGAAGGAATAATGAAGAAATCTTCAGGGAAATGACTGCGCCTAATCCTTAGCCTGTATGCTGGCTTCAAAATGCAAACATACTAATCTGCATAGTTATACAGCATTTGCAACTTAACAACAATACTTGCTGTCCCCTTCCCTGAAATAGTTTCTAGCCTGGAGTACTGTTCCTATCAAGAAGGAATAATGAAGAAATCTTCAGGGAAATGACTGCGCCTAATCCTTAGCCTGTATGCTGGCTTCAAAATGCAAACATACTAATCTGCATAGTTATACAGCATTTGCAACTTAACAACAATACTTGCCAACACCTAATGCAATAGCAGGGACAAATCTGGGCTTCCTGAATTGCACGTGGCTTGCAAACAGTCCAGCTACGGGCAGTAGCTGCTGATAGATTGTGCAATGAGAGGGGGCTGCTTGGGCCCAGAAGCTGTTGGATCATGCCAAGTTCCTTGGCTAAAGGAGAAAAGAAACAAGGAAGAATTTCTGTGGTCAGTATCATCACATAATCCTCTTTTCCTAACTGATCCTCAGGTTGCTGCGCTCACCTGGCTTAACTGACAAAGAAAATCCAAGCAAGAAACTTTTCTGCCACTGAAGGGAATGACAAAACCACTGTGGATTTCCAGGGGTCTGGAGGGAGCTGTTGAGAAGCATTTTGATCTTTTCAGAAATCCTCTGCAATTTTGCCTTACCCAGCTCTTCATCTTGGGGCAATGCCTACCTCCCACAAACCCCCTGTCATCTCCCACACCTTCCCCAGTACCTCTCTCCCTCTGCTCATGCTCAGACACCAAGAACTGCCATGCAGAGGGCTGGTCATTGCTAACCACCCCTGTTTAACAGGGCTAGGGACCAGCCTGCAGCCCCCTTGCCTCTACCATGCCCTAATGACCAAGGTGCTAGATGATGTTGGGAGGATCCAGTCCTGCCTGTTAGATTATGGGAGAGGCTATCAAGGCAGCAGCAATATTTGGGATATTGAAACTGTGACTAGTGTGGGGGCTGAGGATGACTGTGCAAGGTTAGGACACTGAAAAGTGCAGCACTGCCAATTGCTGCACAACACACTCCTAAATGTCAGTAATAGCAGCTGCGGGCAGAGCGCGGGCACAACTAGCCCTCCTCACACCCGTGCCATGCACTTCTCCGAGCAGTGCCCCAGGGACTGCCCTGCTCGCAGGACCCATCCTCAGCCGGTTTCATCCGTGGGACAGGAGACCGGGCTTCTTAAGGTCCGCAGGAAATTGGCCAGAATACTGTCTGCCATTTGGAGCTCCAAGAAAGCAATTCTAAAATATGGAATCAGATTTTTAATTAGAATGGCAAGGATCAATTCTCCATTCACATCTCTAGTTTTCCTGTCTTTCCTGAAAGGACACATTATTACATATAATAAATGAGCCTAGAGCACACACGAAAGCGATAAAACAGCTGTGTGTTGGTGTTTGTGTTTGATGTGTTTGTGTTCATCTAAGGTTATCTGAGGATGTTCAGGTACACAAACGGACGGAAAACTGGAATACTTTATGTCAAATGTACAGTTCAAAAAATCAAACACATTGTTCAAATTATTCCTTAAGTCAGGTAATATCTGTTAAAGCATTAATATACCATATGTAAAGGCATAAAGATGAGCATTACAAACCAAGGAAGTTAAAACACTTGACGCAGCGTGTAACTTGGCTTTTTGAAGCAGGACGTTCACAGCTGCACCTCCGCAAGCATTCAGTAGTGTGAACCTTTGTTGAGTTTCTTTGACAATTTTGTTGCTCCATACCAAAATGCCATGTGCAAGTGCATGTTAGAAGGTCTGAAGAAGGCTTTGCTGGTGCTCTCTGCAGCTGTTCTGTGACTGTATCTTTTTGGACCGTTACCATCCTATATATATACACATATATATATAGTTAACTGTACTAGATACACTTCTTAGATAACAGCCACATTGTCAGTAGAGATAGAACACACAAGATATGAGCCACAAAGCATGGTGAAGACCTATACAGATATTCTCCAGGGTAAAAATTTAAAATGGCTCCAGAAATTAAATGAGTGGTTACACATTCTTTCTATTGATTTCTGTATTGCTTTTAGGCTACTACTTACCCAAAGGCACCCAGTGCAAACAAGAGCTTGGCACACTTTGAAGATTATGCCACATCCTGCTTGCTTTACACACAGAGGTGAATTCAATGAGATTGCTTCTGTGCACAAGGCAGGAAAGATTTACTCCCAAGTTCCTTATTTCCTTGGCAAACTGTTGTTGTAAAACATGCTGCCAGTTCTGCAAGCATTTAAGCACTGCATTTAATTGGGCTGTTTATATAAGCAGGAACACGTATTTGCTCAAAACGCTGACCAGATCAAATTCTATGCCATAGCTGGAATTTTCATATAAAGTCATGCTTTAAGGAGGTAAGACACTCCTTACTGAAAGTCCTCTCCCATTGCTGTGGCAGTAATGGTATGGGTGAGGGCTACACACCCAGGGGTTTTAAACCTGTATTTCCATACAGTGTCTTTCTATTTCTTTGTTGTGAGATTGATGGTTAAAGATAAGGCAACAAGAAGCGCTGGCCTTTCTGGTTTTAATGGACTCAGGATATCCACAATGATTTACATGTTGCATATACAGCTATCTGGCACAGAACAGGCTGCTGTTAACTCTTCTCACGGGTCAGCAGGGGCAGGAAAAAAACATCAACCTCTCAAAAAGAATCATCTGAGATATTTGGCACATGGTTAGCAACAGTCCCTGTATATTGACAAAAAAGGAGCATTTTGGTTCTCAGACAGCAAGAGAGTGACAAAAGTTTTGAGGGAAGAAGACCAAGACAGACGGTGGCCAACAGAAAGAGAATATAGAGAAAAAAGACATTTTTCTGTACCTAGGCTAAGACTGCTGTGATTATTGTACGCAAGTCAGAGTTTGCTATGGGCCAACACTACATAGGCAAGCAGAACCAGAACTTCAGACTTAGAAGAAACCCTCTCACAACCCTGGAATAGCCGTTACATGAACCCGAAACGTATGGAGTGCTTCCACTGATTCAAGCGGGATTGAGTTTCCTCACATTTAACTTGGTGGAAGTATCAGCAGAGTCCCTGCAAATGATTTCTAGCTGATTTTTTTCAGGGGTAGAATATTCAGAATCCATCTGCTGGGTAAGGATTAAATGCTAATACAGCGTAACAGTTAGGACTTGGCAACATCTGTGAAATTGGCTCTGCATAGAGTTCCTGAAGGGCACCGCTAGGAGAAGTCAAATGCTCAATGTTCATACATAAACTATTAAGACAAAAAAAGAAGACGAGCAGCTCACACAATTTTCATCTTAAGTCACCTGGCAGGAAGACCTCCTGCTGTACAGACCATGAGCTACAGAGGGGTATTACAGAGGGGTGTACTCCCACCGAACCAAGTGCAGCACAACGTCTTTTTTTGTATGCTCTCTCCCTGTCTCCTGATTTTCTGGCAAGCAATGGTGGAGGCCCAAGAATCTCCTTCCCTTTCAGCTTCTGCTGCCTTTGGTGTGGCTGAGCACATTGCTTCTAAATAACTTTAACATACGTATGATATAGCTGGTACAACTCATTATTTTCCCAGCACCCAGCTGAGTCCTCATTCTAATGTGTCTACAGCATATGCTTTAGTATTGTAGGAGGTGAGACTTCAAACATCCTAACAAAAAGGGTGTCCACTTTCCTGGAGGCAATACTTTGCTAAGAGAAGATACTGAGCAGAGTCCAATTGACATCAGTGAGTGCTGCACTTCATGCTTTTCTTGATATTCAGCCTGTATTTTCCCCACTTCCTCTTAGCCCCAGTTACAGGCTGTCAAACCATCCCAGCCTTACCTTCCCTTCTGAGGGCGTACATCTGAAGGGTAGTCACACTGCGAACCAGCCAGAACTACAGCTCATTCCTCTTCATTTCCTTATATATATGGATACTTCCTTGGAGATTACTGTTTAGCTAATCTTAGTTTATTCCTAACTTCACATTGGAATGGATATAAAACATTCTTTCTTGATCTGTTTTAATAAATATTATGGTAGCTTTTTGCACCTCTGTTTAGTAACCCTTAGTGATTGCCAAATATGAAACAGTCCTCTAAATAGTTCCTAAAATAACAGAATTCTTAATATTTCTTTTCGTCTTGCTAAAATGTACAGAGTCCCATTACTTCCACAGAGGTCATTTTTCTAGAATTCAATGGGATTTTAGTTTCAAAATTGTGCCAGATGTTACAGGCAGTTCAGCTGCTTTTGTGCTTTTTTGCTTCTCTACAATTTCAGCTTTCCCTATTTATTTTCTTTCTTTGTCATGGAGTAGAGCAAATGGAACTTAGGAGAAATCCCTGACAGATCACCTGACTTAACTTCTGTGGTTTGAGTTACTGTATATTTGAATAAATTACTTAGGTAACTACTTCATCGGCTAGAAAATTAAGTTTTAAATAAACAGAACTGTAAAAGAACAAGGTGATGAAATCTGCAGCAAGCTTTACTGTATGTCTTGATCACAGAAACAATGTTGTGTACTTTGTTCCCTGGTTTGGGGTTTGGTTTTTTTTTGCACTCCTTTTCTCTTGCATATTTGGGGTCTTCTGCCCTGAAATGATAATGGAATGCATGTGCCAGCATTTGCATGCTTTTTCTCCATTTTAAGTGTTTGTAGTTTCAAACATTCATTGAAATGTGGTTAAAAAAATAGTGAAAGAAATCCCAACATGCACCTTAAAGCAGAATTTCAAACTACGATCTGTTGTAGGGGAATGGGAACTACGTCAAACAGCATGCTGTGAAGTGTGATTCAGCATTTGATGTAACTGGTGCATCGTAACATCGGTTTCCCATCTGATAAAGGCAGATAACGCACCCTTTACAACTCTGTCCCAGGCCTTTTGTCCTTGGAGTCATAAATCCCATAAATTTTGTCTTTCACACAGCAGCTAAAGCAAAGCAGTACTGAGGAGCATACCTGCCACAGTTCTGTCCGCCTGAGGCCTTTCTCCATGGCTTCTTTTCTAAACACACGAGAGGCATTGCAAAATGAACCTTGTAATTGCTAGAGTCCTTTTTTCTTTTCTTTTTAAAAAAAGTATTTCTATTATTAGTCTGACATTAAGTTGCCATGTGTCATTTTCTCATACCTAACATGCTTATAATCTATTTAATTCCATATTTTGATGAAATTGTGAGAAGCTGTGAGCTTACTACCTAATGCGTGCATATCTACAATGTTACCAGAAAGTAGTATGGGTACATTTGAAGTTCTTACATGATCCTCCTCATTATAACACTTAAGAGTTTTACAGTTCCATTATAGGGGAAATTCTCTTCCTTCATTCTCCATAAGGAATAAAAATACAGACAGAAGACTCTGCAAGTCATTGCAGCTGAGTATTTATTTATCTAAGTCCCACTGAATGCAACTGAAATAAAGCAAAAACTTAAGCAAAATTATACAGAAAAATAGCTGCAAAACAGATAATTGACCCTAAATCTTTCTGTTCAAATAAGTTACTTTCTGCACACGCTGTAGTCCTAATTATGACTGCAATGAAACATAATCAAGTGCAAATTAAATAAATTCTTTGCCTTTATTATTTCTCTGTTCAGTCCTCTGTTCCTCTTCAGTCCACATATAATCAGTCTTCCTTTCACCTCGTCTGCACTGCAGACTATAATTAAACAATGAAAATCTGACATTTATTTATAGTGGAAAATTGTTTAAAGAACCATTAAGTACATTGACATTTTTGCTTCACTAGTACAAAAGTTGTCCTTAATATTCCTTTACTCCATTTGTTCTTCCTTCTGTGAATTTTAATGCTCTCATCCTCATTCATATGCTCATGCATTTCGCATTTCATTTATTGGTTTGACAGGAGCCAGCCTCACCTCAGCTACTATTGGACAACACTGCAGGGTCCAGTGAGACCACTCGTCTGCTTGTATTTCCACAAAGCATGTTCAGAGGAAATTTACTGAGGAAACCACATGCATAATTAAATACTAGTGACCAAAAAAATCTGGCATATTCTTTACATTAAAGGGAAATTTCTTCAGGGACTACTTCCAGCTAGGTAAGAATTCCTTCTTTGCCCTTTCTCAGTACTATGTTGTTATATAGGAGATCTCTCCCCCACTGATCCTGTATAACATGTTGGCCAAACTGCTACAGAAAGTTTACTATATATGAAGCCTTTGAAATCATATCCAAAGGAATTACAGCCTGAAAGCCATTCTCTTCGTGTTGTGACATAGCTAGACACAGCTGACTGTGAAGAGTGCAGGTTTGTTCCTTCTCCTTAAGAGCACTTGTTTTTCATGGGCAGAGTTTGTGTTGAGTCTCCAAAAATCCTTCAAGAAACTGACTTCAGGCTGTACCTCTGCAAGTGTCAGGAGGAAATCTGAAGCAGAGGATAGCAGCCCTCCCAAACAGAAAATGTATGAATGGACTTTCTACACAGAAACATCAGTGCTGGCTCATCTGCAGGTGGACAACGGACCAAAGATTTTTATCTTAAATACACGCTTAGAAAGGGAAGGAAGCATTGCAATGACCTTGTCATTTTTTCCTTTACAAACCGACTGGAAAAAGTGCAGAGTATTGTATGGGTCACTGCCTGCTTGTTTTCACTAACACAGTTCTACTGCACAGAGAGCGGAATGACAAAATTCCCATGCTCAGCTACGGAGACGTCTTTCAGCTGGAAAGGGCAGTTCGGGGGCAGCTGAATCAACCTTCGCACATAGCCACTGACCTCAGAGAACAGCGCTGCTACTACTACAGCAGCAGGTGAAACAGTAGAACTGCTCCCGTTTTTATGGCCTAACGCAGAGAATGCCATCCTCCCTCCCAGCTTCTACAGACCATAGTTTCACCGGCTGTTTATTTAATCCTGACTAATCCTGGACCCAAGCCATAGCCTTTTGGGTAGATGAGATGGAAAGCTGAAGCACATACTGCGAGAAAAATGAAAGTGTAATTTGAAAAGTAGATGCTTTTACTCCTGCGTCTGATGGAAACCAGATTATTGAAGTGCTAAATGGAAATATTTGCTTATAAAAAGAGCAAATATTTAAACTTATTGCTATTTATCAAAGTACAAAGATGTGCCCTCCCTCTCTTTTCCTCTCAGATTTATTCTTGCTGGCAGAAAAAAAAGTCACAGGAAAGCTAAACTTTTAAAAAACTGAATAAAGTTGTCATAAAAGCTTAACTAGTGAAGTCTTTCAACAGAATTAGAGAGAGATGGATATCTTCACCACAGATTTGCCCCATATAAGCAACATATACTTTACCCTCAAAGATGACTGGATTTCTACTAGAGTTATCAAAACATCAAACCTTTGTAGCTGTAAAATACCAGCCTTAACACTGAATTCATGTTGCAATTTGTGCTTTGTGTTAAGTAATTAATTTCTCATAAAGCTAAAGATCAAAAATTTGACAGCCCACCGAACTCCACAGTTTAGGATTAAATTGTTGCAAGTGGTTTGGAAAAACTTATCTAAGGCAGGGAAGTATTAGGACTCAGCTCTTCCTGTAAGTTGGTCAGCCTTTATTTTTAGTTTTCAATTGTCAGTATTTTTTTTCCTTTTTGTAAAGGAAGTGTAAAGAACTGCCAGTACTGGAAGCTAAATTACTTTATTTACAGGTCCAGTATGATACAAACAGGACTGATGATGCTATGCAGCATTCAGACTAGTTCAGCTCCTTCAGCTGGTATGACCTCTAAGAAAAAGAATAAATGCTAATGCTAGATATAGTCACTGAAGTTGCCACAGTTTGTTGATCTCTTATTACCTGAAAAACTGCCTGAGAACTCGGCACCTTGGGGAAGGTACAAGCCACTTCTCCAGATTAAACTTTTAATGCTACTTCCACATCAACTCTTTGTGGTCACTTCATGGTGTACAATAGCACTCCCTGTAAAAATAGCAACTAAATGCTTCCTTTACCAAAGTGCACAGTAACAGAGAAGGAGATTAATTTGGCCCTGCTAAATTAGAAAAGCCACCTTGTTTCACCTGAAGACCATGAAGACTTCAATACAAATCCTACCCATGCAAACAAAATCAATTAATAGATTAAATCTATCACCTGTACTTTATGAACATCAGGCTATGCAAATGTACTAATACCATGCTTGATCCCTATCCTGAGCTACTGCTTGCAGAAAAAAAGCTGAAGAAACCTTGTATTTTTAAACTTAAATAAAGGAGAGGGAAAGGTCTTTAGAACAAAACCAAAACTTAATTATTTAAACAGGAAGTATTCCTTGGCTGTATTTAATGCTTTCATTAAAGCTACAGTGTACACAAAGTCAACAAACACTTCATGAAGGAGAACACCAGGGCAGAAGGCTTTAACAGACACATCTCTGGTAGATGATGTCAAAAGCTGAAGTGCTTAGAATTTTCTTATATGTAATCACTGATGTGACATCTGTTCTGCCAAACTCTGTGTAAGCATGTGACTACCTCGAGTAGACCTGAAACTCACCTTTAAAATACCAGGTCCTGCTAAGCAGCACTGCGAGTGTATCTGTGTAAGTCAGGAAGGAACCTCCAGAGAGCATCACCCAGTGCTTAGACCATACTGACCTATCAGCTATAGCAGCTGAACTGTAGCAGATCTGAACAAGCAGTGAGCCCTTTTCAACAGAACTTCCTGCCTGCAAAAGATCTCTACAGATTCTTTGGATAGAAGACCTAGTTAAACTACAGTTTAAAGAACTATTACCTTTAAGGCTTATTTTTTAAGACTGATGATGCAAACTCTGGAAGAAAGGCACAT
The DNA here is from genome assembly GCF_000699145.1 of Aptenodytes forsteri. Lineage (NCBI taxonomy): Eukaryota > Metazoa > Chordata > Aves > Sphenisciformes > Spheniscidae > Aptenodytes > Aptenodytes forsteri. Next base: position 1,148,764 of record NW_008796115.1, read on the forward strand.
ATGTCCGCTCTAAAATTCTGCAGTTCCAGTAAACGTGAAAAAGTTTAATGTGATTGAATTGTGTTATTGTAAGCCTATTAAATTACAGTTTCTGTTGTAAAGAATCAACCTTTTCCCCTCCCAAGTCATTAAGTGAAAGGCCCTGTAATGTTTTAAACAGTTTCAGCTAACACTTCAAATTTTGCAGAGGGAATGCAACAATAGTTCCTGTCTTTTTAACATTATTTATTATTAATATTGATTAAGGAAAATAAAGATATATATGAGCAGAAAGCCAGCAGTATCAAGAACAGATTCACACCCAGAGTGAAATGAAAATGGAAACAGAAGCTGGGGAGATGACTGGGTACTGGAACATGAACCAATAGGTAAGCATGGAATAAGGGGAAGAGGAACAGCCACTACCACCAAGTAGCACAGAGAAGCCTTTAATTACCAGCTGCTCATTAAGTAGGTTTGTCAGAGTCTCTCAAGGTTGGAAAGTTAAATTTGCAGAAAGCAAAAACCTGCTGGGCCCAGACAGTGACCAACTCTGAGATATTTTTAGGCTCAATTCCTTATTTGGATTCCTACTTACCCTGGTCTGGATATCCCCTGGATTCTTATTTAAGATCACATTGAAACAAGAGCAACAAATAGGCCTGTCAGTCTCTCACATTAGTAGTCTTTTGCCTATCAACTTGATTTTCTTCATCTCGGCACTGCAAAATTCCATTTGTCTTTGCTGCCCAGGAACGCACAAGGACAGCAGGAACATGGAATGTTAATGCATAGACCATAAACATACTGCACAGGAATGTAAGGAGAATTGTTCTGAAGGCCATTGAATTCTACCAACTTTTTTTTTAACATGTCCTTTATTTTCAGCAGTTGTTTGTTATTCAGGTGACTCATTCTGTATTTTTATTACGAGTATGCAAGATGTAGGTAAGATGAAGCACACAAATGCCTGTCGAATCCCAAGCCTGATCCTGTAAGCTGACATTTCTGCACTATCTATCAATGTGTTAATTCTTGTCAAAAATAAAAACCTAAAACACATGACAGCAGAACAATACCGAAGCAATAGTCAGATGAAAATAATTTCTCCACTTGCGGTTTCCTCAAACATCATACAAAAGACCACCATCTACTGTTGACATCACTAAGTCTTTTAGTAGACATTTTGCACGCTAACAGGCAATACTATTTTACATCACTACCAAAAGAGTGAAGACCTCAGTTCTATGAAATCAATCTGAAGGATAAGATCACTAATATGCTACTTCCATAGCCTAAAGCAATGGGTCTACAAGAGATGAATTCCCCCCAGTTCCAGCGTGCCACGGGATGTATACCTTAATGGTTGTATATTTGTCATTCTTGCCAGACCCCTGTTTAATTATTTCTGCTTAAAAATTAGTCACTTCGCTTGAGATAAAGTTCTGTTTTGTTTTCTCTTTACGGCAACTACCTTCTATTTTCTCTCCCTTGCATACCCCTCTCTTATGCTCCTTATGGAAAAAAAAGTCAATGTAGGTTGACTGCTTGTTGAAAGGTGTGGGGGAGAAGAAAAACACTACACACACTCTCCCATCTGTAAAGCCTGAATAATTTATTCAGACAAACCTTAAGAACCCTCTCAAACATCACAGTGTATTAGTGTACAATTAATGACAACTTCAGAAATCATGCTTTTGGTGCAAAGCATAAATTTAATGGTAAGTGCCACAAGATGGTTTTTCATTACTTCAAAGCAGCATATGATTGACAATAAACTTATAAATAAATATTATCAGGATTAAGAACTGCATTTAATTTGTACTTAGTTTTGAAAAACTCTGGATTGCTAGGAAACAATCTCTGTCTGACAACTGTCATAATTAAAAACATTCCTGGCTGAAGTAACACAATTCAGCAGTGCATTTTTAAGAGAACTGTGTGTCTTGAGTTTCCATGGAAGTATTAGCATCTTCCACAGAAGAAGGGCATGATGATATCACAGCACACAATAAAATCAGTGACTTGGTTTCAGTCCCTGTTTTCCTGGTAACAATATTTAACTGGTTTTTTTCAAACTTAGCTTTAAAACAGGTATCCACTATTGGTTTTCAGAGATCTCATTACAGGATATTAACCTTCTGGGGAGAGGGGCATATTTTCCTCAGGATTCATGCTTTTTTGTTGGTTTACCAAAATAAGGAGTGTTGTCTTGTAGCAGATCCTTCCTGGGTATGAGCACTGTAATAGAAAAAAACCTATAAGAATATAATCTTATGGAAAATACTACTTAAAATTCTAAAGTTGTTTTTACATTTACAAGCAAAAAGTCAGGTTACTACAAAAAAATCAGGTTACTAAAATGAGAATATGAACTTCTGGTACGCGTACAAGCAGTAACATGGTACCGACCCAAGATAAAATTATATTAAGATTTTTACCTTCTGTTGGTCAGAATATTGCCTTCCCTTTTTCCTTTTAAAAGCACTGAACATATTTTAATAGCATTAAGAATCCATAAAAAATGGTAAAGCGTTGCAGTAACTTTTGGCAAGAGAGAGAATGGCAATTTTATCATGCCTGAGTCAGATTACGTTTACTTCAACAGTTCCAAAACCAAATACTAAATTTGACTTAGCCCTCTCCCCCAGCGTCCTGGAATCTGATCTGTAACATTCACCTTGTCACACCTGTTTTAAAGGCCAACAGGAAAAGAAAGCATCAAATGAAAATTATGGCCACTGTATCATCACAGAAGTTCAGTGCATTAGGGTTTGTCTAATTATACACCATTTTAACCTTTTCCTGACTCTAAGTTCTTGCCGTCTAGCTCTTCAGAAATCAGCTTGTCCTTTCTTCATGAAGGGAAGAAGCTATGTCATGTCGGATTTGCTTCAGCAGCAAAAACTAAAGCACAGACACCTGAAATCATAATGCTGTACTTTGACTAAGTCAGCTGTGAAAGGTACAGTAAACCTGTAAAACTGTGTGTGTAATGAGTAACATTCTGTCCAAAGTGCACTGATATCCCGTTACCTTATATGAAAGAAAACTGACTTCCTTCAAGGTATGTTCCTTTTGTATCTGTGTACTGATACTGATGCATTTAATAAGTTTAAGAGCTTTAAGTAAAATTTCAATTGCATTTCTCTTAGATAAAATACTTGTGAGTAAATTTATAATAAAACATGTTGATCTACACACCTAGAATAGGTACATGAAACATAAATACCAAAGAAAAACAGAATTGGATATAAAGTATTGAAAAACAAAAGTCCAAACAAATAAAGATTGAGAGAAGAATTTTTAACCTTCCTTTTCAAAGCTAAGTGTTGAACATACACTGCCAACACACCAAATCAAAACCATCAGAACATACGGCATGTGTGGTATATTACTAAAATGTAAGCTTTACTTATATCAGCTTAATCTGAAGTTAAAGTGAAATGAATAGAACCGAGACATTCGTATACTACTGAGTAACGTAACTCAGACTGAAACATTTAAAAAAAAAAATCAGAAAAATTGTCTACTATGACTAACAATGACAATTGAAATTGTCTTCTCTTAAATAAGAAAACCTCAGCCTAATTTCTTTTTCTTCTTTCTTTAAAGATTTACCAGTGAATCCCAACATGACTATACACCACTGCATCTCAAATTCTTTTTAAAGAGGAACACTTAAAGAGTGCACTGCTTCTGTGACAGCACAGAATAATTTCATTTGATTAGGGAAAATGTTCCCCTTACCAGTATTTGCTCTCACTGTCTAAGACAAGTCTTCGGCTTTTTCTTTTCAGTTATTAAATAGCTATCGTAGAGATGCAGGATTGCAAGGAAAAAAAAAAACAACCAGAAGAGGAAAACCACCAGGTGTAGCTAAATTGTATATTCTCAGCTATAATACAAAAAGTTAGAGTCAGAAGATTCTGACAGTAACTCACTTAAGGAAACCAGCTGCAGCAATAGCTTTCTGAAACATTTTACCAAGTTTCTTTTTTCCCCACTCTTCTTTCATACAACATAGCAACTGATCACTTCAATCTTTTTTTTTTCGGGGGTGGGGGTGGGGGGGGTGGGGGTGGCTTGGGATGAAGCAAGGACATAATACTAATTTAAATACAGCCCAAATATAAGTATTTCACAATATTCTCTTTTTTTCCAAATAGGCCAATATACTTTCTACTACAGCAAAGTAAACCTTCACCTACAAAGTTGCCAAAACAAACATGCAGCACTAAAGATGAAGCACTATGAAAAGTACACTTTCAGCTGAGGTCGCTTATTTTTATTTGCCAACCAACAGCAACTCAAGCAGCCACCTTAGGGCTGCACTTCCACTTTTTTTTTGTGTGTGTGTTAATATATCTGTCCCAAGCCTCTCATTTCATACAAGATGATACCATAAAAGCAACAAGGGAGCTAACTGTAATTCTACTGGCACTATAAAAGTTACCATAGAGTGTAAAGATTAAAGATCAAAGAGTTCTGCTAAAACTTCCTTAATCAAAGCTGTACTGGAATTGAATACCCGTTCAACATGCTACCTAAGCAGACTCATATACCTACACAGGCATTTCCTGCAACAAATTTTGCACCAGGAACTGGCTCCTAGGTGCCAAAAAGCAAAGGAAAGTGAGAAGATCCACTTGGTATTTTCATCATATACACACAAAAGATGTTTGGAGGGCACACAGCCAGCTGACCCCAACTGACCAAAGGGATATTCCAGACCATTTGACATCATGCTCAGCAATAAAAGCTGGGAGAAGAAGGAAGGGGGGGACATTTGCAGTGATGGTGTTTGTCCTCCCAAGTAACCGTTATGTGTGATGGAGCCCTGCTTTCCTGGGGATGGCTCTAAACACCTGCCTGCCGATGGGAAGTACCGAATGAATTCATTACTTTGCTCTGCTTGCACGCATGGCTTTTGCTTTACCTATTAAACTGTCTTTATCTCAACCCACGAGTTTTCTTACTTTTACCCTTCCGATTCTCAACCCTATCCCACTGGGGGGGAGTGAGCAAGTGGCTGTGTGGGGCTTTGTTGCCAGCTGGGGTTAAACCACGACACTACCTAGCCATAGATTCAACTGGAAGGTGAAGTCCACTTCCAACTTTTTTTCCTCTTTTTATTCTCAGACAGCTTTTCTTTACAAATAAGAAAGGATGGAAACAGTAGGGCGAGATATTCAACAAAATGGAGCAGCAGTGGAAACCACATTTGTGCCGTTTATAGGCACAATTTCACACGATGCACTGACGAAGCTATTCAGCATAAACTAGTATCAAAATATGGTGACAATTATCTCAACTCCCTAAAAATTCTGAATTTCTGGTTTCACAAGTTTTCTAATGGCATACTGTGTGCTACCAGTGACATTAAGATAGTAAGGGCTATACCAGCATTGCTTAGTTCAGAGTGCTATCTGACTAATCAAAGCCTGATTCTTAGGAAAGATGCAAACACACTAGAAGCCTGCTCAAAGAATGGCACTTGGGAATGATGTTCTGTTACTGATCAATTTACCATGGTATAAAGGTCTGTATATTCATTCTGTAGGAAGATTTGCTTTTACTCTTTCAGTATAGTATCAAGCTAAGCATCAAGTTGGATCTTCTGCTTTTTTGTATTTTGAGTAATACCTTCCTCCTGGCCACAAAGATTTTTCATTGCCGTGACCTTTAAGAACCATTTATTGTGTAAAATAAAAATGCATTTTTCTGGTATTACCTTTGAATGTGAATTCCAACTTCACTGAATGCTCTTTATGTTTTATAATTAAAACATAATTACCAGGACAAGTAAGAAGATCTATCCATTCTATAAATTTTTTTTCCATACTGTTCATTCTTATTCTGTGAACTTCTATCATGATGCTCTGGATTTCTTTTCTAAGCATTCCTCATCTTTTAATTGGTGATTCAAGTCTAAATATTTCTCACTTCAATATATATTCCAAACACACACAAAACAGACAGCTCTCAAACTGCAATGGCTGTTTCAAGATTATTGTTTTGTTCTTACTGCAGTAAGATCAATTACAGAGTGAGAAGCAAAGCTTAGACCTATCCAAAACAGACACAGAAAAAAAAAAAAGGAAAGAACGGGCAAGAGACTGCATAATGACATCCTTTGCATTCATAAGCAGGTCAAATGCACCCTGTGTGCAGATGCACTCCAGATTTTTTGCTGCAGGACAAAGTCTTCCTGGCTACTAGAGTCTGGAAGACCTCCTTCCACACAAACCTCATTGCCACCATTTCTCTAAGAAGTCTCTAAAATTAGGTGGGGGCAATTCTACCACTTTTTCTTTGTGAAGATTTTAAAGGAGACAGCATTAAAGCTCTGCTACGGCCAAAATGGACAATCACCACTGCTCTCCCCTTGTCCACTGAGTCAAGTCATTTCACTGTAAAAGGGTATCAGATTGGTCAGAGATCTCCCCTTCGTAAATCCTTGCTGAGTACTTCCAGTCCCCATTCTGTTCTTAGAACATTTGGAAACAGCTTCCAGGATTGGGTCAACCACCTTCCCAGGGATCACAGTAAGACTGATCAGTTTCCCAGATCCTCCCTCTTGCTCTTCTTGAAAAGAGGAGTGACATTCGCTTTCTTCCAGTCCTCAGGCAACTCCCCTAATCGCCATGACCTTTCAAAGATGATTCAGAGTGGCCTTGCAATGACATCAGCCAGCTCCCTCACCACCCATGGGTGCAACACATCAGGTCCCATGGATTTGTGTATGCCCCATCTGTTCAGATGTTCCCTAGCCTTTTCCTCCTCTGCCAAAAGTAAGTCATCCTCACTCCAGACATTCCCAATGGTCTGAGGCCCGTGATTCCTGAAGGCAAACCTTAGCAGTAAAGACAGAGGTGAAGAAGGTGCTGAGCACCTCAGTCTCTTCTGTGTCCTTTGTTACCAGGTCCCCTGCCCTATTCAGCTGTGGGCCCACAGCTTCCCCTCCTCCTCCTGCTGCTGATATACCTGTAGAAGCTGTTCTTGCTGTCTTTCACATTCCTTGCCAAGATCAACTCCAGGTGGGCTCTGACTGTCCTAACCCCATCCCTACACGCTCACACAGTATTAGAATATAAATTATTATCTGAACATGAATTCATGTGGCTTTTGCAAGGGAAGTTCTGCCTTACTCCTGCTGGAGTTCTCTGAACAGCTCTTGGGGGGCTGCCACAACATGCTTGGATTCCAGAAGTCCCTCAGCGAACCCTTTCAAGAAAACAGCCGCCTTATTATGACAGAAGGTCTTGCAAGGATAAGTCACTGATTAAACTGTAGGAAGTGAACAATAAATGAACAGGTCTCCCAACAGAAGGGTGTCAAAAGTGGAGTTCTGCAGGTATTTTTGTTGGCATCTGTGCTGCTCAACATATTTGTAAGTAACCTGGAAAAGAACATTTTTTAATGATACCATCCTGAATAAGTTCTTTAAGAAAATGGCTTACTGTGAAGAATTGCAGGACAAGCTTAAGACTTGACTGAATAACCAGTAAAATGACAGACAAAATTACATATAGAGACATGCAACGCACACAGGTCAAAAAATATACTAACTTCACAAAGAAAACGATAGGTTCAAAACTGACTATGACCATTCAGATGAGTTTAATGAATACAAGATAATTTTATAAAAATAAATAAATATATGTATGCACAGCAGCCAAAAATGAAATTTAGAATTAGGAATGACTAGGAAACCAATAGAGAATGAAAGAGAAAACATCATTGTGCCATCGTTGTTTGTATAAATACCTGGTTTGCCCATAGCTCAATGACTGTGCTCAGCTCTGATTGAGAGAGAAAGCTCTTAATCATCTTAAGAGAGATATCATAGAATTTAAAAGGGTGCAGAGAATAGCAACAGAATGATCACAGGCATTCACCCGCTGTTTCACAGAGAGGGGGGGCAATAAGAGGCTTAAAAACTCATGAACAGCTCGGTGAAAATGCATAGTAATTGAAGAGTAGGACCAGATTCAAAACTACACCAAGTGATTTGTCATAAAAACCAGAGTAAATTCTTTGTCAAAGGTTCTTGGATGCAAGAAATTTGCATCAGTTGGTCGAAACAAGTTCATGAGAGAGAAACCCACTGAGGGTAACTAAAACAGAAACCACCTCTGGCTCAGGAAGTGCTGCCAGGTGTAAACAGCTGGAAGATGTTTATATCCATCTGCCTAGGATCACTGTGGAAGACTCGACACCGATCTAGACATATCTTTGGCCTAGATCATAATGGCTGTTCTAAAGTTAAATGCTTTAATAAATCTAAAACTGAACATATGTAGAAAGTTTTACAGACACCACTAAACAGAAGTGAAAGGAAACAATGTACACAGCTAAAGATTTCTCCTATCCTCTACCACACAGTTGTATGCTGAACCTACTACTTCTCTTGTGTTTAACTGTAAGATAAAAGAACTTCTAAACCAGGAACCAGAATTTCATAATTTGATAGGCCATCATTGTGTCACAAATCTTCCAAGGCATAATCTGAAACTTCAATTGTCAGAACAAGGTTTTGGAAAAGAACACTCAATCCTCAAGGAAAAAGCTACTCTATGGACAGCGTACATACTGTGTTTGCTAATTCTCCTCAGGCAGCTTCTAACTCTTTGGTAGAGCAAGGACCTGCAGATACTGTGGCTACTACATTTAGACATATACTGACTGACTAGCCAGTACATGCATGCTGACTTGCTACCTAATTGCTGTCTCTCCTAATAGTTAAGGTACCAAGTTATAACTTTTCTCTCAATGAGGGCACTAAATGCAGTCACCGCCTCTTTTCTACCAGCCTCCGTATCTCAAAATATTTGTATAGAAACTTTGCACCTTTGAAACCTCCACCTGTCCTAGATAGTGACATTAGTCAACAGGCTTAAATTTAGAGTTTGGGTGGAGAAATGACAGATAAACAGACTTTTGCGCTCTCTATCCCTTTACTTAGTTTTCAAGTTTTATATTTACCGAACTACAACATTTTTAAACATCTTTTTAGCATGCAGCTTTACTCACATATTTTGTCAGAATCTGTGTGAACTGCTTGAATAACAGAAGTTCTGAGAATCACTTCAACATCTGAAGCTATTTTCAGAAGCTAGTAAAAGGGAAAAAGAAACAAACAACACAAAAGATTAATTTAGATTATACGTAATTATTCCTGAAGGTATTTTCCATACCAGGCAGCTATTCAAATAATAAAGCCAGTCAGTTCTATTATTCCATTGGTTATGCACTATCTATACATAGCTTTTAGTTTGGGGATGCTGCAATAACTTACAGGTTGATATATAAGCTACCTTGACATACAGCACGAGAGGAAGGAAACGTCTGCTCAGTAACATACAGCAGCATAGAATCTATATACCCAATTAAAACTGCAAATGAATAAGGTAGAATGCAACTACCGAAACAAGTAACTAGTTTCCAATGATCAAAGACATTGGTGAATGCCTCAATAACATCTGACTACTCCTAGTGAAAGGGTAATCTGGTTATTTTAACATTCCTGTTCTTGAAATAAGGAGACAAAAATAAGGGCAAAACATGACAAGAATTAAGAATATTGAGGTTTCACAGAAAAGCAGTACAGGAACAAGGCACTACCTAAAGATTAGCAGAGGCATTAATATTTGGCAAAAGGCCGAGAATTCCTTCCCTCATTAAGAGGATAAGCAGAAGCACCCTTGCTAGTTTTGCTGAGTGATTAAGGGAAGCCTAATACTTGTTTGCATGATACCTGTGTCAGAAATAAATGAAATTGCACAAGTGAGACACTTTGGGAAACATGCTTACACTAGGAAGTAGCGTGTACCAACAGAAGTGGATCTTTGCAAGAGTTAGAGCTCAAGATTTGACATCTGCACTGAATTTCTCCTCCCACCTTTCCCTTTTAAGGGTTTGGACTAGGTATCCTCGAGTTCCCCCTACTGAATGCCCATTAGCAGCTAGGCTGCATGCTCCTGAATCTGAAGTGGAAGGTGTGCTTCATCTTAAAGTAATTCTGTCATTTGCTCTGAGACTGCTTCACGAAACAAGCCAAATCACAGGAAGTGGAGATAACCAAGGTAACTTCAGAAGTGCACTCCTGATCTGAACTAAAACGCTGCAGTAGATTGAGCTGCCACATCTCACATTCTAACACTGCAGATAGTTACTCCTACCTCCTTAGGTCACTACATAACTAAGTATTTGATGTCACATTAGAAGACGTTGCAGCTTTCTATTCCGGCAAAGTAATGCACATTTGGTTGGTCAATATTCATTTTTTTAGCTGCTGCCCAAAGCAGAACACTAACACCCCCATGTTTATGCAAGCAAGTGCCCAAATTCTCTCAAGTCCTGTATATCATTTGATTCAGTTCCTCTGCATCCTAGTCTATTCTGTATATATGTATATAGAACAAATGACAGTTTCTACGACAGTAGCTGTGATAAAAGTCTAGAATTTCTTCCACTGACACATTTAATCAAGATATCAATTAACCCATATTAAAGAGTTACATATGTGTATTTTGTAGGTCGCCATTCCTAACAAACATAGATTTAAAAATTACAGCAAGTATTTTTCCTGTACATCTATAACAAAAAGAACATACAATTTAACAGATCAGACACCAGGAACACAAACACAGAAGTATTACTATAGGGGCCTGATAACAAGCAGAAATGCTAGAAAGTCCTAACTAAATGCACAGAACTATCTATGTTACTGTCCAGTGGCTGGTATGATGCAAAGGTTCAGATTTACTTCTGCAAAGGACAGATGGAGGCACTTTCTTCCAACTAGTGCCCAATGACAATGTAAATACAGTCAGTTTAAAGGCTGAATGACAAGGACTAAATTACTCACTCTGTATGGATGTTAAGAACTAAAAATACCTAAAATACAGAAGTTTCATTTCAGGCCTCAGTAAGTTTTAGAAAAACGACTCAGTAAAAAGTGTTAAGGTAACAACTGAGCAAAGGTAACTTACACAGTGAGTTAACAGAATGTTCTACTCCTTTTAATGCACCACGAGGAAAGAAGAAGCAAAAAACCCCAGCAATATAATTAATACCTCTATATTACAATAGCCATGATCATTTGGCTGGTTTTTGCCTCCCACAAAAGATGCTGCCTCATTAGTCATCAGGAATCAAAATAACTTCTCATGTCTGCCAGTAACTGAGCAGATTATTTAATTTCTCTGTATCTTTCTGTGCTTGCCTGTACAACGAAGACCAGGTAAACTTAAGTGACCACAGCTCAGATAGATATTATGAGCAAAGTATAAAAAATATTTGCATGAAAATAGCAACATAAAACATTTTTTCCATAATTTTATTATAAGCTTCAAAATAAGCATATTGATCAGAAGACACCTTCTCCTTACGTATTTCTGTATGTGCAGAATTCTATAACACACTATTAATACCAATGGACATATCAATATATTTATAAACAAAGATCCATGTAAAAGCCTTTTCGAACTCACCTGGCTCTCACAATGTCTCAATAAGTATTTACATCAGTTTAGAGATCTTTTAAGTAAAAAGCTCCTATGTAAGTATTATTATGCAAAGTGGAAAAAAACAACGAAAACAAGAAGTACCTCATTTATCTTCTCTTCAGATGTCTCATCTTGGTTATTTTTGAATTCTTCATTTATCTTTTGTCTTGCAGCTAAATAAAGTAAACAAAAAAACTAAAGTGTGAACAAAAAATTGTATCTTGTCTTTGTCACTGCCTCAAAGTTCAGAATCCTAAGTCCTTTATAGCACCTTCCTGGTGCACTCTGCCTGAAGTCTTTTAATGTAAGATTTCCATGGATTTCAGGTGATGTCATATTTTAAGTTCACTGGTATAGGAATAAAATATGATTGCCTATCTAGCATTCTGAGCTTTAAAAATAACTGACATACAGAAGCCACTACTAAAAGTTGGTTTACTAAAAAAGCAGTATTTATCCCCTGAGAAACCACTGTACATAAAGAAAATCAACTCAAATGCTTAGTACAGTTAAACATGCTTTGGCTGGACTGAAGAGAGGAAGTAAAAAAAAAAGGGGGGGGGGGGGGGGGGGGGGGAAATCCCAGGAAGATCACCAAGGTTCCAAAAAGAGATGTTTTCCTTACGAAATATGGCTTGAGTCTAACAACCAGTTTTTTGTTTTAAATTAAGGGTTATCTGGTTATGGATACACAAGTTTTCCCAATGATTAGTTATAAAATGTGGAAGGGAATAATTTGAAGGAAGATTATGTTAAGAATTCTCTTTCTGTGTATTCAGAGAAGAAAGTTCCACAGAAAGATAGATAAGCATCCACCACACAAAAAAAGTATCTCACCTTCAAGGGCTCTGGCATCATTTTTAAAAACTTCTTGCCGGGTTCTGTGTAATAATTTAAAAAGCTTCAAAACCTGTCAATACAACATCAATAGAATTAGTTTGTTTGCTAGCAAGATTCTTAGTTAAAATGAACATGTTGCAATTAAGAGTGTTCTGGTTGATCTTTCACGTTCTTTCCATTTAGTACAGAATTTTGTATGGAACCAGTATCTATGATACTTTACCTCAATTCCTGATCAAATAACTTGTAGCCAAAGCAGATGTGAGGAAATCAAAATCCTAGACAGTTCTAGTTGTTTATTAATCTAAGATGCTAGAGAGTACTAGCACTACACTCCTAAATAATCCTTTGGCATGATTGGGAATATAATCCTCAAAATACACTGATGCAAACGTATTTACTGTGTCAATACCAAATAAACCCAACAGAATCAGCGTAACTCTAAAAGTCAAGTCACCTGAAGTGACTACCAAGGGTACATCACTGGATAGTCTCCGATTATGAAAAAAAGATAGAAATATAAATGGATGAAGTATTCTCACACTTACAAGCCAAAGTGAGAAAAGTGAATTTCAAAAGGATCTCAAACTGTATATTAACTAATTCAGCAATTTTTTTTTCGTATCTCTATAATACCTGGGCATAATCTTCTATAGATGATGTGGCAAAACCAACACAAAACAAAGTCCTTCCCAAAATGTAACTGCCAGATCAGCAAATAAAAACTTCAATAAAAACAAACACTCAAAAAATTAGGATTTACAATATAGAGATTATACACCTCAGTATGGAGGTAAAGCAAAACCCCTGAGAATCACAGCTCACAGTCATGTGGTTTTGACTGTTTATTCATACAGGCTGTAATGAATTAAAGAAATCCTCAAGTCCTTATCAGACTTTTTTGGCGTTTGTCAGAGATTGACAGGAATCTCTGACAAGCACCAAAAAAACCCCAACAAACCCCTTGATAATGAGATACCTTTTGAAGCTATTTCTAGTACTTCCTAGTGTGTTTTGGCATCTCTGGAAGGCCCAATTCCAGCTACCTTCATGATATTTTTAAATTGTTTTTTCACAATTAATATTCCAAAAATTTCTTAGAAGGACGCAGAGGAAACACAGGGCTGTAACCGAGAAATTACCATCTTCTTTATCAGCGTGCTGTGTATCTGCGAGCTGGAGATGCAAACAAGACTGTCCCCTAAAAGTGGGAGGCCAATAAAAACATCCTGGCACGGCCCTGAAAAAATGTGTTGCCTCTGCTTCAAATCTGCCAATGACATAGGGAGAAACAGCCAGCTTCTCTGAAAGCTATTACTTCCAACAGATGTCAACACATTTTTAGATTTTCAAGCTAAGTTCCCACCCTCCGCTCAGCCGGTCACTTGGTTACACCTTGACGTAATTCATCCAGAAGTGCACACGCACAAAAAGACAGTTTTTAGGAAGAGGAAGAAGATGTAAAACAGTAAGTACAGGCAACGTTCCAGTTCAGTGCTGCTTCTTTAACGTAATACTACCACAACTTTAGTGCTATTAAGGGACAACTTACAAATATGAACAAATTCAAATCTCGCTTCACCACGTGGATTAGACCATGTCATAATTTCTACTGTAATTTATGATTTAGCATCCTGTTGAGTATATGCTACTGCATTATCAGTCTTTTGGAAAGGAGGACAAACTAGTGCATTCTCAATTGCATAAGTGTCTCACGAATGTTTAAGCAAAAAACTTTTGTCACTTTTACAAGAATTAGCATGCAACTTGACAATCAGTTAAATCAGTCTGAGCAGAGACATATAAAAGAGAACATGGACTCTGCTAACTCCTTTTCAGCTTATGTGTTCTTAATAATTAGCAACTGAACAGCACCATGTTGCCTTTAATTGCAGCATCCCCTAGATGGTTGAATCTGTGGAAAGCAAACCTATGGAATTAAAACCCAGCAAATAAATTTCTTTTCCGTAGATGTATTTTAAGAGGTTTGACTAAATTATTTGGACAGGACATCCTGAAGTATCTCTACCCCATAATATTTTTGCCATCTTTGCAAATAGTGAAGTTAATATTACAAATGGTTTTGAGACAAAGACATGTATGGCAAAACCTGAAGAAGTATTTTAGGATTATTCTGAACTTTTTCATCGACAATTTTCAGGCATCTTCCTCTGCTATTTGCCTATTTCTGCAAACCCCTCTTTTAAAGTTCTTCACGATGCCAGCCACAGAGTAGTTATATTAGATGACTTTGAAGCAAGGTATATTAATGCACATACTCCTTTGAGCTCTACAGTCACCTAACAAAAAACAGAACCCCCCTAATACCTCAGTGTCCTGGTACCCCTAATACTGGGCTTCAGAACACTTCTGAAACAGGGGCTCAACTCCCCCAAACCTTTACTCTACACCGTAAAGATAAAAGGTTTAAATAATTCTCCTGTCTTTGCTTTTCTTCATCTTCCCATCACAATTCATTCTCTCGATGTATTTTAACCTCTACTTGATTGTCGTCTCTCAACTTGTTTCCTTTTTCCACAACAGCTTTTGCATGCAAACCCCTACTTCCTATTACCTCGCTTTGTGTCCTTCTTGCCCTGAAAGCCTCTGCCTGTTGATGCTCTATAAATGCTAGGAACCGCTAGGGAAAAAAGGTTCCTGCCCTCCAGTGACACGCAAGGAAAAACTCCCCCAAGTATATCGCTTGCGTCTAGTTACTATTTACAGCCTAAGGTCGCAGATTTGAGGGGGAACACAGCACGCTCCCTCGGCGCTGCACGCGCTACCACCGACTCCAAGCACGCTGGGCACCAAGCAGCGCACGAGGGACAAAGACCCCAGGGGCGGCTGGAGCATGGCGGCAACAATCCGCCGGCGGCAGCCTTCCCCCGGGCGCCTGCGGCACTCTAGAGCACGAGCGACTCCCGATCTCACGCAGGGCGCAGGCCAAACGGGGAAGGAGAGGGCCG
>NW_008796115.1:1164622-1169611 GCF_000699145.1 Aptenodytes forsteri
CTCCCCGCCTGTTCCCTCGGGCCGCTCCGGGGCGGCCAACCTAACCCCTGCTGCCTTCGCTGATGTGGCCAACGGCAGCCATCCAAACAGTGGCACCCCTCAGGATGCCGAGACCTGACAGGAGACTCCTGCTGACCTCAGGAGGAGTTGGAGGGGGTCCGCAAGTAGCAGGCAGGGCTGCCTGCGCTGCCCGCAGGCTCCTCCGTCATCCTGGGCTGGCAGGGCTGCCCTGCGGCCCAGGGGTTCCTGCCCTGCGGCCCCTGGGCCGGCTGAGGTGACCCGCGGTGTGGATGAGGGGCCGCGCCATGGAGGACAAGGCTCTCCTGCCCGGGGTCACCACACTGCAGCCCTACAGCCAGGCGCTGCGCGGCATGAAAAATAACTTATTTTACCCGTTTTCTTCTGAAGAAAAATCTCCTTGTTTCAAACAGGTGACTGGAAAGCCATCAGTTTGTGGCCAACACATTATTTTACACTGCTGCCTGTTACTTCCCAGAAGTGCTCGACAGCATTTAAACTCTAATTCCTTTTTTTTTTTTTAAAATGCTGATACTGAGATAATCAAGGATTATTTGTCAGAACTGATCGGACTGTTTCATACTTTCTTTTAACATCTTTTCTCTTGGAGAGAATATTCTGACGGGGGCTAAAGAACAACCACAAAATGGAAACAGCTACCCTATTTTTATGCCTACTGAAGTTGGTAGACATGAATCCAGCCTAACTTTGGAAAAAAAACTGACATGGTTCTTTAGGTGACCTAAAGAGGAATTACAGATTTTGACACCAGAATTGCCTTCGATGGTAGATGTCAAGGCCCTGAGTGCACTAACTTAGTGGCCTGAGCAGCCCATGGCCCAGGGACCCATGTCAGCCCCTCGGCGCCTGTGATGCCGCAGCAGGGCCCGTCTCCAGCCCTGCCATGGCCTAAAGGGGGTGACCTGGCCTGCAGGCGTACAGAGATCGCGACTGTGGGTTCGCAGGATTCTGTAATACACGAGGACACAAAGGCTTCATCCTCTAAATTTCTCTACTTCACTACAAATTACCACAAAATAATTGCCACTAACAAGTATACCTGTGATTAATAAAGCAAATACGTACCCATCTCAAGGTATTACAAATTACTATCAGCAATCAACAATAGCAGCAATGAATTGTATAGCAACAATCAACATTATAGCAGCAACCAGTAAGAGCAACAACCAAGTAGGTATTTTCTATTGCAGGTTACTACAAACTTACCATTAGTGAAGCAACTTACCAACAATATAACGGCAGATACACTATGACAGATTACTTGTATGGATATAGAATAGCAGTATCACGTGAACTAGATTTCAGAAGGGGCCAAACCACCCTGGAGTGGAAGACACACCAGTCCCAGAGGGGGACCTGACCATCCCAGAGGTGGGAGGGCAGACCGAGCCGCCCCCAGCAGTGGTCCCAGAGGGGGACCGTGAAGTTACAGAGCCTCACATCAAAGATGATCCGCAGCACAGAGTCTGGAGTCAGCCGGGCGTCCCCGGTGGGAGTCCAAGATCCCCTAGCAAGTTTCTGCAGAGAATTCAGCCTGTTTAGGAAAGGAGAAGTACGTGCAGCACGGGATGTTCTCAGAGAGAAAGGCTCCATTTTGGAAAAAAATTAAGTCATTTTTATATCATAGAGACATAGGAGGCCATAGGACACCACCACTGTGAGCAGCCAATAGGTGCTGTTAATTTCAGTTTTCCACCTGGAACAGCCAATAGAGGATGACGTTTGCTGTTCTTTCAGATCAATTTTTATTTTGCCAGGCTGTTTTCCTTTTCTTGCCGGTAGAACAGCCAATGGCAGGTACCAGTTCTTACTTTCTCAGGGTGTTTTCCCCTTTCCCAGACTATTCACCTTTTCAGACAAAAAGTTGCCGTTACAGTTCCTTGTTTCTGCACTTATCGATGGTATCTCAGGATGTCTCTGGTTTCTAGATACCCAGCTGTATTCAAAAAGAGGCCAGCTGCACTTTTCAAGGATGCTTCTGGTTCCCAGGCTCACAGTTACCAGTTCTTACTTTCTCAGGGTGTTTTCCCCTTTCCCAGACTATTCACCTTTTCAGACAAAAAGTTGCCGTTACAGTTCCTTGTTTCTGCACTTATCGATGGTATCTCAGGATGTCTCTGGTTTCTAGATACCCAGCTGTATTCAAAAAGAGGCCAGCTGCACTTTTCAAGGATGCTTCTGGTTCCCAGGCTCACAGTTCCCAGGCTGACAGGCATTTTCTCTGCCGGTGTTTTTCAACAGACATTTTCTTCTGTTCAGTCATTTTCGCTTTCTAGCCAGGCCACCTCTTTGGCTGCTCACATCAAGCTCCCCACAGCCCTGCCTCGCCTTGCCCACAGCCTGATTGGCCAGCCCAGCCTCGGCCTGGCCATCCCAGGGCTGTGTCTGGTACTTTAAAACTCAATTGCCATTCTCTAGAAACCCAACCACACAAGCTTATACTTCAATAACACATCATCCAGCATTAGCTAAAGGCAGCATAAGGATTTTAAATGTAATCAGCTTTACTGCTTTGCTAGACCTCTAGCTTCAATATATAGTCTATTTCATTGTTTACTTGCAATTACATTCAAACCTAATTGAAGTGTGGGAACACTAAACTATTACTAAATATTTTTAATATTTCAAATTTTCTAAATGCCCTTATTTTGGACTATGTACCTCATTAAGAAACTTGATCTGTTAGCAGGAGAAATTATCCTTATTCATAGATCTACTTGCAGGAATAATTACTGCAGCTGTGAATGAATTAAATCCTTTGGAAAGGCCTTGTTATATTCAAAATAATATAAAATTTGCCATTTACATGGTGAGACAAAAATATATGTTGAAGTCAACTATATGAAAAAAAATGCTTTTGCCTTTTCAGAGAAACTTCTTAAATTGTCACTTGATGTCTTCTCTTAACATAGAAACGTGCTTTCTGACTCCATGGTGGCCCATGGAACTACTGAAAGTACACTAACACGTACAAATGGATTCTGAATAAGGATTTTTATGTTAAACTGTTCTGAGTCTGTCTAGCTACTAATGTCAGCTCTTCTTTCACAAAATATGTTTAATTGCTGAGAACATAGGGGAATAAAATTATTCATATCTTTGCTTAATAACCATGGTTAGACAACCATAGAAAGCAAAGAAATTTGCCCCTGAAGCACCAATTCCATCCTTGTTTTAGCTGTCATACTCCAATGCTATCTGTAAGACATATACCTGTCAAAATACCTTAATACAGTACCAATAGGTGAGGAACAGCGTATCATCTCAGTGTTTAATGTGCTTTGTCAGAGCTTTGTTTAGGGTATCTCAAAATATATAATTTTAGAGTTATCACCAGATGTGTATGACACATTCTGCTCTTTTTTCATTGAATGTGGAACCATTTTAAATTTAAACCACTTAGCAGTATTTATTGCCTGCCTCCCTCCAGAATTATCTTTCCTTCGAGATTTTGTCACGAGGCAAATACATATAAATGTTTTGATGGAACACAAGGAATGTATTTGGCTAATTAAGGCTATACCATTTATGATATATACTGTTTGTTATATATGTATTCTGACATGTGTTTAATAAGGAACAGATGTTTACGTAAATCATTAACCATGTCCTTCTGAAGACAACACAGGAACGAATCAACCTTAAGATTAGACAATGGGACAATCAATGGGACAAGCAAGGAACATCCCAGCAGTTAACACCATAGTTAAAAGATAAGGACACAAGATATTCAAGGATCAGCAAAAACCTGGTGCCAACTAGGTGAAAGGGGACGAGGAAGACTACCGGCCTTCATCGGAACGACCCCAGCCCAGAATTATTTGGAAGATCTGCGCAGGCGCAACTAATTAGCATGAGAAGCGGGGGTAGGCGTGGTCAGATAATAAATATGTATAGACGTTATTAGAATATTCATTATTCAATTGTAAAAAAGTGATGTGATTTTTGTCGTGGGCATGCATGATAGGTGGAGGGATCCCCCGTGCATCCAGTGCGCTGCAAATAAAGAATATACTACTCGAACGAATTCGTGAATCAGTTTATATTAAAATCTTCCTAGACAAAGCTTGAGGGAAATCAGATTCAATCTATTTTAACTGTGAAGTTTAAAAAGTGAAGCTTTGTTGTCACTCTTTTAGTTCTTGTGTGTGTTTTTTTTTCCTTCTTTTTCATTTCTCCTGTTTCATGACTGGTGTCATACATATAAAAAAAGCGTTTACAACTAGCTGTGTAGCTGTGTAATATTGTGCTGCCCTCAGTGTTGTTGCCTGGTCATATTGATTTGTCCGTTTTATAGTTAGGAAATGGCTTATGTGTAGAAGTGCCGCCCGTGATTACCCCTCTGCAAGAGCCATCCCCATGCTAGCAGCACCCAACACCTCCAACTAAACGCAGTTTATTTTATGAGTTTACCCTCCAAACTCTGTGGGCAGTGCTGATGTTCACAAAAGCCCCCTTCCTGCCTCAGCCCAAGCCCTATCTTGATGGGCCCCTGCGCCCCGGAAGGCCTTGAGACGCTGGTGCTGTCTGTTCTCCTTGTGCTCTGTGCCAGGGCCCACACGGCTTTCCTCTCGGAAACCTCTGCCAAGGCAGCGGGGCCGCCGGAACAGGATTCACAGCAGTTTGTGTTTCTCCTGCAAACTTGCATGGAAAAGCTAAGGGCAGCCCTGCCAGAAGCAGTCACTGGGCTGCAGGGCGCAGTCCCAAGAAGTCACGCAGATATCTGGGTTGGATTTGATGCGGCAATAAACAACAGTTCTGGCTGCAACAGCCTCTCTTGGCACCCCAATACCTCCCCGCGTCCGCAACACTTCACAGCTTTGATCCCTCCACGGAGCCGCCAACAGCCCCCCTCCCCCCACCCAACTCGGATCCCTCCGCGCCTCCCTGGGCCCCATCACACCGACTCAGCGAGGGCGGGCCAGCCGAGTGGGCGGGGACAAGCGAAAA